>NC_139947.1:7451809-7511809 GCF_963454915.1 Gymnoscopelus microlampas | reverse complement strand
TGGAGAGGATGAAGAGAAACATGGAGGCCATTGTCAAAGGTAACATCATTTTGTGTAGTAATGCCTAATACAGCCTATCCACTGTATGAAATTCAAGTTGCGTATCTGTGGGGGTCACAAATATACGTCCATATTTTGACGGGACATTCACAAGCTGACACATTGTCAACACAATAACTCCGGCAACAACGGACAGCTCATTAAGGACATGCCCTGACGTGACGTCAGCACAAACCACAACCTGAGCACGTTGACAAGGCGTTGCTTCATGATGCGTTGTCAACGCAATATAACCTCCGACAATGTCGGGGAAGCTGATAATGAATGTCTTCACTGTGATTGTATGTTTGTAGAGCTCCAGTTGAAGCTGGATGAAGCAGAACAGATGGCTCTGAAAGGAGGAAGGAAACACATTAACAAACTGGAACACAGAGTGAGTAGGAATGGATGGATGGATCTCTATACTTGCCAGTGGTTCTCAACCTGTGGGTCGGACATGATTTTTGGGGGGTCAGATGACAGTAAAGTGACAATTTAAGGACTTTTAAGACCTTTTTAATACCTAAAAGAAAGAAAATGAAATGAAAAAACAAACAAAACATTACTGCATCAAAACTAATCAACAAACTATACTATAAAAACTGGTCAAACATTGGTCAAATTGTCAAATAATACAAGAAAGAGGCAAACATTTTGAAAATAGACGATCTACAAGCTCATTACTGTTAGGACTTAGTGACGCAGGCGCACAGCAAGGAAGAGGCAAATGGAAGGTTAAAGCCCATAAGGGCTGAGGGGGTGAGGGCTCCGCTGGCTGCCACGACTCAGCCCAGCTCTGGAGAGGAGAGGCTGGCACTGCAACTGCTTAAAGTTGAACAGGCTGTGGGGCCCTCTTGTGGCGCTTATGAGTGCAGAGAGCCCACAGACAGTGGTGGAAAAAGCACTGAAAGGTTTTACTCAAGTAAAAGTATCAATACTGCAATTTGGAAATACTCTGTTACAAGTAAAAGTTCGGAATTCAAAATGTACTTGAGTAAAAGTATTAGTATCAAAATGTACTTAACGTACCAAAAGTAGAACGTACTCATTGTGCAGAATGTCCCATTTCACAAGTTTTCAAATATATGAAATAGTAGATCTACAATCTACAAGCATTGTGAGCTTGTAGATCGGCTATTTTCAAAAGGCCAAAATGTATATAGGGCTGAAGTGGTTAATGCATGTTTTGTAATGATAATAAAAAGTATCTAGTAACTAAGGTTTTCAAATAATTGTAGTGGAGTAAAAGTATAATATTATTTGCCTCTGAGATGTAGTGGAGTAGAAGTAAAAGTACTGAAACTTGGAAATACTCCAGTAAATTAAAAATACCTCAAAAATACCTCCTTAAGTACAGTACTTGAGTACATGTACTTAGTTACTTTACACCACTGCCCACGGAACACAGATGTGGAGGCGAAGACGGGTGAGACGTAACACACAACGCCTCGCAACGTATCCGTGGAACGGAGTCAAACTAAATGACTCAGGGTGTGCGGTCCCCAGTTCAAATATGACCTGAAAGGGTTGAGAACCGATGCTTTATCCCATAGCAGATGAATGTATTGTAACTGAAGGGCTTGGTGTGCAGGTGAGGGACCTGGAGACAGAGCTGATGGTGGAGCAGAAGAAGAGCGAGGAGTTCCACAAAGGAGTCCGACGATACGAGAGGAGAGTCAAAGAACTCACCTGTCAGGTCAGAACATCTTTCATCTTCTACGTACTGTAGGTTATATGTTTTAATGCTTCTATGTTGTGTCTTAATGGTTCTGTGTGTGCGTGTGCGTGTGTGCGTGTGCGTGTGTGTGTGTGTGTGTGTGTGTGTGTGTGTGTGTGTGTGTGTGTGTGTGTGCGTGTGCGTGTGCGTGTGTGCGTGTGCGTGCGTGTGTGTGCGTTGTAGACAGAGGAAGATAAGAAGACATTAATGACGATGCAGGAGATGATCAACAACCTGCAGTCTAAACTTAAGAGCTACAAGAGACTAGCTGTTGATACTGTAAGTTATATCATTATTATTATCATTATTATCATTATTATGAGAAGGAATATTAACCACTTGAACCCTAGTATCCTTATTCTGGGCATGTCATAATAGGCAACGATTCTGCAAAATGTGCAGGTCTGCTATTAGAGATTTTGAGAAAATGAGGGGACCAATGATAGACCCCTGGGGGATCTCGGTCAATGAAGGGTTTAAGGGGTTTTACAGGTGCGTGTCAAAACATTAGAATATTGTGGAAAAGTTCATGTGTGTCTAAGGAATACCTGTATGTAAGGAATATTACACAAACTAATCCAAGAAAACATAATTTGTAAATGTCATAATAATTTGTAATAAGTATTACTGTGATTATTGCAATATTTTGAGGTACTGATTTTTATTTTTTATTTTCATGAGCTCTATACGGTAATCATCAAGATTCAAACAAAAAAGGCTTGAAAAAGTTTCACGTTGTGTGTCATGAATCTAAAAAGGTTACACATTTTTAATTACATTACGGAAAGAAATGAACTTTTCCAACAATATTCAAATTGTTTGACATGCACCTGCTGCAGACATGCCCCTTTTTCATGTTACTCTGTGTGCGTGTGTGTGTGTGTGTGTGTGTGTGTGTGTGTGTGTGTGTGTGTGTGTGTGTGTGTGTGTGTGTGTGTGTGTGTGTGTGTGTGTGTGTGTGTGTGTGCGTGCGTGCGTGCGTGCGCATGTGCGCCAGGAGGACCAGGTGACGGGTAATATGACGCGATACAGGAAGATCCAACATGAGCTGGATGATGCTGAGGAGAGAGCCGACATCGCAGAAACTACCGTCAACAAACTACGCATCCGAACGCGCGAACAGACCACCAAGGTCGCCATGGTGAGCACCATGATCTGAAGACTCACCTCTTCAGACTCCACCTTAAACCCGTAGCACTTGACCTGGTTTGGATGACCATGCATACTTGGTATATTGTATATAGTATATTGTTTAAACTGAAGATCTTGGTTTACCTGTGATCCTAGTTTACTGAGGCACTACACTGTCTCTCTGTATTTGATGTATGGTATGTGTTTACCTTGCATACTGTAAGTCACTCTGTATAAGAGCATCTTCTAAATGCCTAAATGGTAAATTGTACAACACTATCTAAAATCCATCCATCCATCCATCCAACATTCTGTAATGTTTTTTGTTCCACCTTTGCTAATCTGTCTGTCCGTCTGTCTCTTTCTTCATAGATCATTGAATGAGGCTGATTTCTTCTACTATTTGTCCTTTCATCTGTGTGCTGTTTCTGATGCGTGTGTGTGTGATATCTCTGATGTATTAGTTCAGGGGTATGCATGCGTGCGCGCATGTGTCCGTGCGTGCGTGTTTGCGTTCGGGCGTTTGTTTGTTTGTTTGTTCGTGTATGAGTGACACTCACATTGAGCTGGGCAGGTGAAGTTACTGTACAATCCAGCAACACAATCTAAAGCACTGGTTCTCTACATCAGGTCCAACACGGGGTCCAAATAGACACTCTGAGAGGCAACAGATTTAGTTCCATTTTGTACACTTTCAGAGTTAAATTAACGCTGATCATTTTACTGTGTAGAATAGATTTCGGTCCCAAAGATGAAAACAATTAATCTAATTGTACACTCTCAGAGTTACAGACCTGTAAGGGTCCATTTGGTTCCATTTGTACACTCTCAGAGTTACAGACCCATTAGGGTCCATTTGACCCCCTGGTGGTCCCCGGACCCCACTTTTAGAAATAGTGATCTAGGGCATTTTGTTCATTCTGCTTGTCTCTATAGCAACTGTTGTCACACTAACCATGCAAATGTTACACACTATGTCTGATTACAACTGTATCACTTTTTTAAAAATCTTTTTTTTATCACTTTTTTCAAACTACAGTCCATTAGCTACACAGAAATGACCAAGTAATTAACTAATTATTATAGTATTAATTATACAGTAAAATAGTTAAAATAAAAAATAAAAAACATAAAGTGTACCGGTAACTTTAAAACGTTATCTACTACACATTATTGGTTATTGAAATATAGAAAACACAATTACTGATAAATGTTATGCATTTATTTGTTTATATACCGGTCATTAATGTGTAATTAATGATTTTTTAAAAGGTTTTCATTAGAACCAGACTTGACTCTATGAGCTGTACTGTTAAGTTAAACATGTTTTGCTGTTTAAATTCCATGCCCTGTTGCCTTAGATGTAAAACAAAACCCTGTTCAAGTAGTTGTTGCATGTAAAAAATATATATATATATTTTAAAATATAGATAACAAATATTTATAGATAGAATTATTAATATGATTATTATTATTATTACTATTATTATTGGGGTTCCTGAAAGTGTAAGTAGAAAGTAGGAGATGACATGACGTAATGGAAAGTATTGATAAACGTATTGATGAACAATGTAAACACAATCATGTGTTCCAGTTTTGTAACCATAGAGACAGTAATATTGTCTATATCTTGCTGTCGGGTGGAAATCTCGTGTCCAAAACTGTTACTTTTAAGGATTCAAAGTAGCAGATCTACAAGCTTTGCGCCATCTTTGGAGCCATGTTTTTTTCACTACTTTTGTGTGACCCTCTTGTATGATAAAGTCGGCCAGTGGGGCATTCATTTACAAAAAAACAACAACATTAAAGTTGAAATAAGGAGATACTACAAGGTTTCTCTGCCTGACAGCAACGATATATATTATGTGTCATAAATCCTTCCTGGTCTCCCTGTAATCACACAGGTCACCCATTCAGTCATGAATTGTTTTTTTGGGGAAAATCATAATATTTTGGGGGGAAATAATGATTCTAATTGAAAGAAATGTTATAATAACATGCCCCAAATAGGGATGCCAGGTTGAAAGTGGTTAAGTGTGTGTGTGTGGGTTTTATTATAAATATTGAACCAATGTAAAGGATTAACAAGAGCTTGTGACTGAATAATAACTACACTGGATCCATAGGAAGTACTGTAGGAACAAAGGTTATTAAACCACAAAAAAATGAGACAATATGCCTGTTCCTCGACAGATTTTCTGTTGCATAACGTTAAAGTTGCTGTAAATGGTATTTTTATGTGTTGGATAGCTCTATGTTCTGATGGTAATCAATGTTATATAGTGTTTGTTCAGTAACAGACTCTGTCTCTCCAGCTCTTTAAAAGAAATGTAATAATAATTCAGGTCAGGATAGAAATGTTATCCAATTGGATAAAAGGATACAGGTTACATGGTAACAAATATCTTTCCTGCTTGGTTGAAATTGACTGTTGTGTTGGACAACCCACCTGAAAATGTATTTTCTGTTCACTAAAGATTTGGAGAGACGTTACTGAACAAACACTCTAGAGCAATGATTACAATCACAATATGGAGTTTTGAAAAAGAAAAAAAGAAAGAAAAGGGTCTTTTAACAGACCACTTCATACATTTTCATATAATTAGTCCTCACTAATGCTAATTTTAATATGGTACCATTTTTTGTACTCGGTCTGTGTCTCAGAGGACGGCTGTGGACACTTCAGAAACCCGCCTACCAGTGACGTCATCGATTGGAGAATCCAAGCTCATAGAAACTGCAGGCTTTCTATTCCTGGAAAGTTAACATGCTATAATAGAAGCCATTGTTCTCACATTAATTTAAAAATGACCAAACCTGCCTAACGATGATGTCACTAGTAGGTGGGATTCTGAATTGTCCACAGCCCTCTTGAGACAATGGTACCATATTCATAATGAACATTATTATTGGGGACCAATTATATGAAGATGAAAATGGGTGAAGTGATCTTTTAACCAAAAAACATCACAAAAGACCTTTAAATCTTTCGGCAATTACGACCCGTTTCCTGAACGTTCCCATCTGAGCTCCTGTCTGGTTCTCTGGGAGCCTGATAGTTCTCTGCCTCGTGGCTACAGGCTCAGTTTGCCTTCGCTGATTGATCTCCTGGTTCTGATTCTCTGCCTGCTCAACGTCCATGGCGTTTGCCTCTGCTGATTGATGTTATTTAGGATGAAGTTCCCTTTAGATGTCGACTTGGAGTTTGGTGATCTTGCCAGGTTGCCGTGTAACAATGTCAAAAAAGAAAAAGGCTCTAACTCTAACTGGTTAGGATGCTCGGGTGGCGCGCAAGGGAAATGTTCCCGCCTATCACTGCAGTCAAGTTGTTGGAATGTAATGGCATAGAGTTAGACCTGCTATGACTTGAGTTATCCTCAGTCAGTCCATCGATTTCCTTCAGCTTGTACTTTCAACCCAATATCTCTCAAGTTGCGTAGACCAGCCTGCATTATTCTCTTCTATTGACTGACATAATTGATTTAAAGTTCCACCAAATTTGAACTAGAAGGGATACTGAATGTACATCACTAATTCTGGACATCTGACTGATTGACCATGTGTCAATCAGTCACTGATTGACCAACTTGCATCATAAATGGGCCTGCCAGTATCTTTGTTAAAATAAAGTGTTAAACTAGCTCTATAGTAGGTATTCTGATGGTAATCATTGTTGTGGAGTGTCTGTTCAGTGACAGGGGTCTCTCCACGAGCATAGCACTGGCTGTGCTAGTGGTGGAAAGTAACTAAGTACATTTACTTAAGTACTGTACTTAATTACAATTGTGAGGTATTTGCACTTTACTTGAGTATATCCAATTTCCAATACTTTTACTTCTACTCCACTACATCTCGGATCCAAATATTGTACTTTTACTCCACTACATTTATTTGAAAACTTTAGTTACTAGTTACTTTGTAGATTTATTATTACAAAACATACATTACCCACTTCAGTCCTACATTTCGACCATTTGAAAATAGTCGATCTACAAGCTCACAATGCGTCGCAAGATCTGCTATTTTCAAAAGAAGCTCAGCCATTCTGCCGATTGGCTTGCATCTCTTGATCTCTTGCCCGTGATCTGACTGGTTGGTTCTGCTCGAGGGGCGGTGCTTGCGCAGCCTGGCAGGATGACCCGCCTCCTCCAAGTCGCTTCCTAAAGACAACTTGACCCTACTATGACCTGACTGATGTCCTGGCTGTGACCCTTGACCTGTTTACCGGAATAAAGCTTGTGAACGCTGACTCCTCAGCTGGTCGTCTCTCATGTGGTGTTTGTGCTTTTATGAGTGTTACAATATGAATGGAGTTACCGATAATAAATACATGAAATACAGAGGAAGTTGCTGATCTTGGTCCTTGATAAATAAATAATAAATAAAAAGTTTAGACGTGGTTGAATTTAGTAGTATTTTAACAAAGGGAAACAGTTAACTGATGTTGTAGATAGAGGCATCTCTATAGTCATCTATAGTGATCTATTCATCTCAATAGTCCTCTCTAGTCATCTTTATAGACCAATTATTTGCTTACCAACATTGAGACTGGACGCACAGGTGATTGTTTCACGCAATCAATTCCCAACCTGTTGTTTTGGGGTGCGCTGGTTTCAGCACACCCCGACCCCCTCTTGTGTGTTGGCTAGTGAGGCACGTCCTAGCGAGACATGACAGAATGGGTTTCATTGCGCGCATACTGATTGAACGCATACTGGTTCTTATCAGTGTGACGTCGTCTGTGTTTCTCAACCTTTTTGGTGCCAAGGCACACCTGGCATAGCCAAAAGATCCCAGGGCACACCTAGATATACGGTGTGCATAAATATATATATTATATATATATATTTCGGTGCTCTAAAGTATAGAGCACCGAAGTCTGACGTAATTTACACATCCTACCTGGGTCGCGTTTTTTCCCCCCGTTCTGAATTCCCATAGACTTGTTTAATATCGTGTCAAATAAGTACTGTGTTCCAAAAATAAACAAATGACCCCGGCGGTTTTACTCTTATGGATATGAACCATCAACTGACGGTGAGAAAACGCAAATGTTACTTCCGACGAATTAGTTTTTTTTATTTTTGCCAGAAACAGACTGTTTCAAATATGAGTGACTGACTATCATAAACGATACAGAACCTCCTCCCTGACAATATCGCCAAGACAGTTTGTTTATTTTTGGACCACAATTCTTATATGAGACGATTCTATGATGACCCAATGTTATTCTCCATAGCGAAATTACTTTACGAACCAGGGGATGGACGAGTGACGTCAGGACTTCTGTACTCTTAGTCATACATCTATAGTCATCCCTATAGTAATCTCGCGTGGCCACACTGTTGCCTCCCACAATTTTCAAATGTTTCCGGTCATACAGTCTGGAGCACTGAAGGTCTGTTGATGAGTATGGGGGAAAGCGGAAGCCCCACTCTTCCGTTTCTTCTTTACAGTCGTGCAAATGTATCCTAATATTATAAATCAAAATCATCTAAGCATAATAGCTTGCTGCTTAGCAGAAATGGAAATAAAATGATAATGCTAGAGTTCAACTTGTTCCTATGGAAGGCCAAAGCAAGCAAGAACTAATACAAATGTTGACCAGGGTCACAAAAATGTAGGGTTCTCCAGGGGTCTATTGGTCCCCTCCTTGTTTCCCTGCACACCAAACCTTTCAAAAAATATAAGCTCAGCTTATTTCTGTATCCTATCTGAGTTCTCTATCCTGATTGGATAAAATTGATATCCCGAACGTTTACAAAGAGCTGGAGAGACATGGAGACTCCTGTTACTGAACAAACACTCTATAGCAATGATTACTATCAGAATATAGAGCTTATTTAACCACTTACGCTATCTTTAAAGGACCCCACTTTGAGAACCACTGCTCTCTCACGTGTGTTGAATATTTTACCTGCATTATACACAATACATGTACATAATATATTTATTATAATAGAATGTAGTTCATCCTGTTTATCTACTCATTATTTTTCCACTAGATCGCGCCATTGTTTCTTTGGCATCATGTCTCCCTGCCAGTGTTGGATCTGATATTTGTTGTCATTATTTCTACTTTTATTAAAATCCCTTCATATTAATAGTTAAAGGAGCTACACCATGAATTTAAAAAATAATAATAATATTTGATATCATATTGTTTATGTCCCTCAAACGTTTTTCAAAAGGTTTGAGCCTAAATCAAGCCTCAGATATACTCATTCCAACTAACTTCTCTCTGGCTTATAAAGCACTTTCACCTGCAATACCACATTGTCCTGTTTGGCACGGGGCGCTATTGAGCCAGTTTGTATGCATGTTATGTCCTGGTTCTGTGTGGAAAAAGTAAAAAAAAAAAATAAGAAAAAAATGAAAAAAAAAAAAATGAAAAAAACATTTTTTTTTTTTTTTTTTTTTTGGTTAGAACTGAAAAACGGGAGGAATTGTTCCCAGACGTGACGTAGGGTGGGGGAACAAATCTGACGGACTGTTTTCAGACCAATTTACATAAAAAACACAGATAGCCTATGAAAGCCTGCATGCTCGAAGTCGGGTATTTGTTGGAACAGAAGAGAGGTGGGGGAGACCAAAAACACACAAAAATGAAGAAAAAGTTAAAATTCATGGTGTAGACCCTTTAATATTATAACTCTTTGGTTAATCCCTCACATGTGCTTCCATTATTTATAATAATATAAATAATTATATATATATATATATATATATATATATATATACATATATATATTATAATGGTCCCAGAAACTGTCCTTAACATTGTAAACTGTAGCTTCTATAGTTTGAAGGATGGTCACGTGATTAAGAAAGAATATCAACATTTCAACATGATTTATAATGATAATGGTAAAAGGAAATAATATATAATAATAATAATAATAATAATAATAACTAGAAAGTGTGCTCCTCGGAGCACAAGTCTCCGCCAGCAAATATTGGAATTTATTCCAAGATTGGAACTTTTTTTTGCTAATATCTCCTGACTAAATGTTAGCTTGGCTGATGGCACTGATGTCACTTCGAAACATGCAATGCAATGTTTCGAATTGATTCACCTATTTATAGGTATGTATTTCGTCATGCGTCTCGCTAGCCAATCAAAGCACACCCTTTCAACATATTGTCACGTGTTACGTGAAGCTTGACCAATGTTAGCTTGGTGGAACCAAAGGAAATCAAACGAAAACATACTCTCCACCATACCTTCGGCCTGGCGGAGACAACCATGCCTTCGGCCTGGCGGAGACAATAAAATTCTACACAATGCTCCCCTTTCATTACATTGTTGAATTGATCCATGTATTATTTATGTTAATAATAGGGTCCGCCCCTGACCCTACTTTGAGAATCCCTTTCATAGTCCATGTAACATGGTTACGTAACTGTAAACTGCAGTAACAAACAGCTTGGGTTATCCTCCTTGTTTCTGTAAAGGCTTTGTTTCACAAAAATCCACTGTTGTCATGTTACGAGAGCAATTTCTTGTAAATAAACTCTGTGAATCCATATCATTCTTCTACGTGTGTTTATTTAGCTGTGTTTACACCTGCATTACCTGTGTACACGCATTACCTCTCCAGTGGTTTTGGGGGAACTTGTTTTAAATCACTCAATGTCCTTGATCCTTGTTCTTTGAAATGAAAACAGAAAACCTTTCTGTTTGTCACTGCCTTTTACTGAGGTTATTGATTCTGCTCTCATTTTATTTTATTATTATTCTAATTCTCAACTCCTTAATTCATTTTAATAGGATACTAATGTGCTTTTATTATGTGTTTCTGTTGCACTAGTTCTGTACTGCTCTTAATGGTTTGTCAAAATCTCACAACTTGTATTCATAATGAAAATATCAGATCTACAAGCTCACATAGATCTGCTTGAACATTTGTGGGAAAATAATACAAACTAGAAAAAGTGCTCCTCGGAGCACAGGGGTCTATTTCACGAAAGCGGAATTAAATTATCCTGGTTTAAAAGGCAAATCCAGGTTTGACAAGCCTGCGCTGTTCAGCCTGGTTCATTCATTTCCACGAACGCCAAGCGGGGCTGAGAAGGAGCAGCTTTGTCGAGCCAGGATCGTTAAGCCAGGCTGAATGTAAGTTCACATATTCCTATAAAAGACCATTTAAGTCGATAGCAGAATCCTTGAACTTGACCAATCATGGAGAACAAACCACTCCACTGACACATGCCTTCTCTATTTGAACGACTCTATCAAACAAGATGTCGACAAGGGCAAATATTGCGGCATGGTCATGCTGGACCTCCAGAAGGCCTTTGACACCGTTAATCACCCAATTATGATCAATAAGCTCAAAGCAATAGGTTTTGATGACACGTCGGTGAACTGGATGAGATCCTACCTGGAAGGGAGGGAGCAAGTGGTGGAAGTAAACGGCACCCAGTCCCCTCCCCTCCCAGTGACTTGTGGTGTTCCTCAAGGAAGTATACTAGGACCTCTACTGTTCCTGATATATGTGAATGATATGTCTTCAGCTTGCGACTGCAAACTGTTCCTGTTCACAGATGACTCGGCTCTGCTGGTCTCGGACAGGGACAGGCTGCAGGTTGAGAAAACTCTCAGCACTGAACTCAACAAGATCTGCATCTGGCTCTCCGACAACAAACTCTCATTACACCTGGGTAAAACTGAATCCATCCTCTTTGGGTCCAACCCTAACCTTAGCAAGGCTGAGAGTTTCACGATCAAAGTGGGTGAAAATGTTATCACAAGAAAGGAGGAAACGCAGAAAAAACGATCAAAAAGGTCCACAAAATAACACGGAGGATGTGGAGGATTGATCGCAAAGTCAGTAAGAATACTCTGAAGATTCTTGTAGGGGCCCTCATACAAGGTCATTATGATTATGCATGCACTTCATGGTATCACAACACCTCCAAGGCCTTAAAAACAAGGCTCCAAACATCCCAAAACAAACTCGTAAGGCTACTTCTTGGCCTCAATTACAAAACCCATCTAACCCATGCCCATTTTGCTAGGATTGGATGGCTTAGGGTTGAGGACAGAGTACAGCAACTTGCTATGGGCCTGGTCTTCAAGATACACCACAACATTGGGATCCCCCTGTATTTGTTAATCAAGTCCATGATAATAACACCAGAGGCAGCTCCACAAACCATGTTCAACCCAGATTTGGCACAACAAAGGGAATGAACTCTTTCTCATGCTATTCGTCAAAAATGTGGAATGCCCTACCAAAAGGAGTAAAGGAGTGTAAAACCCTACTCACTTTCAAAAATGCCCTAAAGAGACACCTTCAGGAGGCTGCATTTCAAAAATGGCCCCTGTCCAAGTCCTAACCTACCCCATGTCCTAACCTAACCTACCCCCCCTCTCTCTTTCTTCTTTTGTACATATTTTTCACTCTTCATACCAGTAACCTGTAAACTGATTGTATGACATTCTGTATAGTAGTGTGTATATCTGTCTGTCTCTTATATATCATCATGATTTGTGTATATGGGGATCTCATCTTAAACAAACTAAGTGCTTAATGAGCTATCCAGTTTAGTAGACCTTGTATTGCGAATTTGTACTTCCATGTACTGTTATGTACTGTCATGTACTGTTCTCATGTCTTACTAAATAAAGTACATCAATCAATCAATCAATCAGCCCAAAACCAGAGCGGCGTTCTTCTCTGTGGCTGAACAGCAGCACTGCAGCAGCTCATGGAATCATACAAGGAAGTAAAATGTATAATAAGCAAGAAAGGAAACACGGCCACAATAAATAGATCCAGGGAGAAAGCGTGGCAAAGTATTGCCGACAAATTAAATGGCGGACGGACGGACGGACGGACGGACGGACAGGGGGTAAAACATACTCTCTCGCCATGCCTTTCGGCCTGGCGGAGACAATAAACACCCATAATTGTATTAAATTAGATTTAAAAGGTTCACCTATAATGACACGTTGAAAGTGATTAAATATTATTTTAGGGCACTGGTTCTCAATGTCAGGTCCAGGGACCATCTGGGGTCCCAGTGGACCCTTACAGGTCTGTAACTCTGAGAGTAAACACAGAACCAAATGGAACCAGGGGTCATCACCATGCTGGCTTGTTGTAGACATTTTTGTCAAAATTCTATTGTTGCCACAGACATACAAATGAGTGAACAATAATATTATCAGAAACACATAAAGAGCTATAGCTGTAATATACTGTATAGTACAGTGTTCAAGGGACCTTCTGGGTTCCTTGAAGGTGGTCTGTAAGGTCCATGTGTACACTCTCAGAGTTAAATGAACACTGAAGATTTTAAAGTGTAGATTTTGGATCCCAGAGACAGCAAATTGTATCAAAGGAAGGGGTCCGTAGTGTGATCCATTTGGGGGTCCTTGAAATGAAAAGGGTTGAGAACCACTGTTCTAGGGTATAGCATTAATGTACCTCTGTATTGGGAAATGAACTGATATAGTACATTCATTATTTACGATAATTTAAAACTTGTTGTATATTGCAATAATAATAATAATAATAATCCCAAGTCACACCTGGACTAGCCTCGGAAACCCATGCCTTTTTTTTTGTTTACACCTGGACTTGTCTCAGGGCACATACCAGTGTGTCTCAGCACACACCGTTTGACCTATAGAAGAAAAGTCAAATTGTAACACCTGACCAGCCTGATGCAAACAAATATGTTTTCACTGCCAACAGTTTGTCTTGTTGTATTCATGAGGGTTTTATCACAAATAAACCCCCTGATGAAGACATAAGTCACAACAGTAGCAGCAGTAGCCTTTAACATACATTATTTCCGCATCGAGGCTGTTTGTCTATTTTACATTTCCTCCTCAAAGACAGCTTTAAACTTTTTTTTATTTTTCCATCAGCAGAATCTTTTCAGTCCATGTATTTAAGAACTTACTGCAGTGACACCTGAACATCAAGGACCATATAATACCATGTAAGCTGTGGTAGACTTTCAGCGTGGCCTAAAAAATAAAGATGTTTAAATAACAGATATATATATTATGTCTAAATAAAATGTCTACCAATATATAACCAGACCCCTGACTCCTATAAATAGTCCAGAGAACAGAAGCAGTGAAGTGTTTCACTCAAGCATTGAGGTATGGATGATTATCCGTGCAGTAATGAATGCAGTCCACTAGGCGGCAGTATCACACAGGAGAAACAACACACACACACTGGCCCTCATCTATCAACGGAGCGTATAAACCGGCTTATATTTTTCCATATATTCGGCCGTACACAGTTTACCTGTCGCCTCTATGGCTCTGGTCCTCGTGTGAAGCATGTGGATGAAGCAAGAGAGATTAAGGTGAAGAAAATGTGTGGCTCAAGCCTCGAGCTTCGACCAGGTCTCTCCATTGACCTCTCAACTTTTCCACCACGCAAGAGGGTCCTCTTTGAGCGCTTCAAAAGAGTTAACTTCTGGCCTGGACGGTTGGCGCAACCGTCTAGGCACCTTAGCTGGTAATCCTGACGACGTGTCGAGGGTCCGACTCCCGATTCCGACAACCTTTGCTGCGCCCCCCCCCCCCCCCCCTCATCTCTCTCCCCATTTACTGACAGTCTATTGTTCCTATCAATAAAGGCAGAAAACGCCCCCAAAAAAATCTGAAAAAAACTTCCAGGTATGCATCTGGAAGAGGGCTCATGAGAACAACTCAGAAATCTCATCACCTCTTGACCATGGATTTCATCTGAACGCATAAA
The DNA here is from genome assembly GCF_963454915.1 of Gymnoscopelus microlampas. Classification (NCBI taxonomy): domain Eukaryota; kingdom Metazoa; phylum Chordata; class Actinopteri; order Myctophiformes; family Myctophidae; genus Gymnoscopelus; species Gymnoscopelus microlampas. The sequence continues at coordinate 7,497,190 of NC_139947.1, read as the reverse complement.
ATGGCACACTAGAGCAGGGGTTTTCAACCAGTGGTCCGGGGATCACCAGTGGTCCTTGAGGGGGTTCCAGGGGGTCCCCAGCCAAATTAATAGTTAGCAACCAAATTGACCCTTACAGGTCAGTAACTCTGAGAGTGTACAAATGTTTGTACACTCTCAGTGTATAGTTAAATGAACACTGATGATGGTGATACAGTGTAGATTGGGACCCCCAAGAAATCTAAATGGTTGAGTCCCTGGCATATCTTTTGAAATGGGGGTCCCTGGGCTAATATTTGTCAATTTGGGGGTCCTTTACCTTCAAACCATAGAGGCTCTAGTGCAGTGGTTTTCAACCTTTTTAGCACCAAGGAGTCCTTGGTGCTAAAAAGGTTGAAAACCACTGCACTAGAGCCTCTATGGTTTGAAGGTGACGTCATCCCGTGCACCCCCTGTTACCTCCTAACCTTGCTGACGCACCCCTCCCCCCACACACACACGGAAAGGAAATATATGAACATATATTTTTGAGCGGTGTAGCCGCGTGGGGTTGGGACATCTCATTAGTACACCCTTCGCTGTACTGTGATTGGCTCATACATTAGTACACCCCTACATTAGTACACCCCTAGCTGTACTGTGATTGGCTGACTCTATTCAGCACTGTGATTGGCTAGCGAGACACATGATGAAATTAATAACCTATAAATAGGACTATGTACTTTAAAAAAAACTTTTTTTTTAAGTGAGCTTCCATCACTGTGATGACCACACGTACCGCCCACTTCACACTGGGTGTGATTTTTTTTATATATGCAACATATATGTTTATCAATTATCATATAAATATGTTGCATGTTATTCAAAATTGTCCGCCTGCATATATATCTCAACATATATGTGCATATGTGTATATCCATATATGTGGCATATATGTGGACCTATAGAAGCTATATATGAGACATATATTTAAAAGGTTTTAAAAGGAAACATGGTACCGATATGTGTATATATGCTTTGAAAGACATTTTAGCAAATTATAGAAGTCATAATTCCACCATGTTTTTGTGTTTTATAGATGCTTCTCGAGCATTTGACAGATTGAATCACTTCAAATTATTTGATAAGTTGTGCCAAAGAGGGGTACCCATGTACATTATAAGGATACTTGCCTTTTGGTATGCTCATCAGACTATGCAGGTGAAGTGGGGTAATACTGTGTCTGAACATTTCTATGTAAATAATGGGGTGAAGCAAGGGGGGATTTTATCTCCCCTACTGTTTAATTTATACATGGACGATTTATCAAGGAATCTGAACCTGTGTAAAACTGGTTGTGTCATAGGGGACTCTGTTGTCAACCACCTTATGTATGCGGATGATTTAATTATCTTTTCTCCGTACAGTGCAGGCTTACAACAGCTTCTGAGGGTGTGTTCGCAGTATGGCATTGAATTCAATATTAAGTATAATGCCAAAAAGAGTAGCATCATGATTGTACGAAGTAAAGAGGATAGAAGGGCTGTATTCCCTAATTTTATTCTCAGTGGCAACATACTATCTGTGTGCAGGGAGATTAAGTACCTTGGTCACTATATCTCTGATGATCTAACAGATGACAAAGACATCAATAGACAAAGATCCAAATTATATGCTCAGGCAAATATACTAATGAGGAAATTTCACAAATGTTCTGTACATGTCAAGGTATCACTTTTTAAAGCTTTCTGTACACCTTTGTATACGGCTCACCTATGGAGTAATTACAAGGTTAGCAGCATGCAAAAACTCAAAGTAGCATATAATGATGCTCTACGGTTGCTGGTGAGGGTACCAAGATGGCACAGTGCCAGTCAGCTGTTTGTTAACTTGGGGGTACCTACCTGTCAAGCCCTACTAAGAAACTTAATGTACAAATTCATATGTCGTCTTGAAGAGTCTGACAATCATGTTATCAAGATTTTAATTAATCCTATCATGAGCTCCACTAGGTTCTCGTCCATGATATGGAAACATTGGCGAAACAGCCTCTACAGACTGTGAGCAGCTGTAGAAGGACTGTCTTTTTGTTTTATATGTTTTATGTTTTGTTTTGTTTTATATCGTTGCTTTTATCTGAGTTTTAGCAATGAGCAACTGTCTTATGTATTGTTTTATGGACTCTGAGTCTGAAATAAAGATTGAATTGAATTGAATTGAATATATTTCCAATATATCCACATATACTGTATGCACATATATGAACCTGAATAAGGCATATAATGCAACATATATTCTGCATATACTTGCCATATATTGGCATATATGTTCATAGGCATAAAATAACACCATAGCACCACCATTAGCCTTTTCATGTCACGCACCCCCTAGAGGGCGCTTGCGCACCACAGTTTGGGAATCCCTGACCTAAATCCATACAAATATGATGAGGAGGAGGAGGAAGATGAATATGATGATGATGCTTAAAGTAGTTCACAGTAGGGTATGTGGTGAATTTAAGGTGTAAAATTATATGTGGCAAAACAGTTATTTTGTCACGTTTTTTTTTCTTCTTTTTATGCCAAATGATGAAAAAAAGAAAGTTAAGAAAACAAGGGCTTTGATGCCCTCCTGTCCTTGACCTATTCTGTTGTTTCTCCCCTTGTCTATATTTACTGTTTTAAATACTTGGTCTGTTGTTAAATTTGGATGCACATTGATTTGCTATATTGTATCTATAACTATTGATATGTATTGCAACAAGCTATATTGTGCATATCCAACATATTTTTATTTATTGAATACCATTTAAAATCATTTGTTTTCCTGCTGTAGTATTCACAATACTACACAATACAACAAAAAAATAAATCAAAAATCATATTTCAACTTAAGATAACAGTATTAGCAGTAAATATGAACCTATTGTTAGATTCTAGGCTTCTGGAAAGCTGCTGACCATTTTCTCCGATTTGAGGTATAGTGCGAGAATTTTGGCTACAGAAAGAGTAATTGTAAAGCAGTGTTGGGAAGTAACTAAAGTAATATGTAACTTAAAGTAATATTATTACCTTTTCCCAGTAACTAGTAACGTAACTAATTACTTTCACGTTTTGAGTAATAATATTACCTTTACTTTTTTTCAAAAAGTAACTTATTACTTTTTTTCACGAGCCTCGGTGGTACTCTGGGTTTGAGTGTGTTTATTTGATCCTGTGTTGTTTTTGGTCCATTGATATAATGGTAGACTGGTTGGGATCGAGTTGCTATGCAGGCTGCTTGCTGATCCGGTCTAGAGCGGATACGGAAACGTTGCGCACTTGGGCGGGCCGCCCTTAAACCGGCACAAACAGTGTTGCCATGTCTGCTTATTATAAGCGACTTGTTAACCGATGAAGATGCGCCGTAAGCTTGTAGGTCGGCTATTTTCTATATATATTATTAGGCAAAAAATACATTAAATACATTTAAAATACTTGTTTCCATTGAGGTCCTTAGTATTCAATTCATAGTCGTCAAATGGTTTTCATTTAGTCTGTAAGTTATGAATTCATACACTGTAAAAGTCTTAGTGTTAATATAATTCAAATGAGTGTACAATGAGGATTTTACAATGTAGGCTGCAGAAAAGAGAAAAAAACAACTGCTAATGTTGAAAATGCAAAGTCAGACTTTTGGGGAGAAAGGATGCAAATTATTGGGGGCGAGAAAAAAAAAGTAACTAAAGTAATAAGTAACTAGGTACTTTTGGCAGGGAGTAATAAGTAAAGTAACTACATTACTTTTTAAACAAGTAATATGTAATAAGTAACATATTACTATATTTTAGTAACTATCCCAACACTGTTGTAAAGATATAAAGGTCATCTTGGACTCAAATTGAAGCTTAGGGACATGGGAGGTTTTCTTTATACAAGTGAGGCTGTGATATTCACCATAAAGTGCTGGAAAATAATCATCTTTGTTATTTGTCAAGCGGACAGTATTTTGTTTTTGTGTTTCTGGGGATGTTGTTGGTCATATTTAAAAAATACAATGGTAGCCAGCCCCAAAATCTTATTCTGCTACTTACCCCCTATGTGTCACGATACTCCATGCCAAATTTCACACATCCATGTCTATTTATGTCATTTTAGTGAATTAATATTCTGCACAACGCGTCGCGATGAGATGCGTTGTGAGCTTGTAGATCTGCTATTTTCAAACATTTTAGTACTTTTACTTTTGGTACTTTAAGTACATTTTGATACCAATACTTTTGTACTTTTACTCAAGTACATTTTGAATTCCGGACTTTCACTTGTAACAGAGTACTCCTACGTTGCAGTATTGATACTTTTACTTAAGTAAAACATTTGTGTACTTTTTCCACCACTGACTGCACCCACTTTGAGAAAACCTGCCATATAATATTGCTCCACGCTCCCTAGGAAGCAGGGGGGGAGGGGTGGGGCACTGGGGCTATTTGAACGCACCAATTATCGGTCCCGCCCCCTCTCTCACAAACACACCGACCGACAAACACACTCACACTCAGCTCTGCAATGTTTCGAAGTAAAAAGAGTGAACTAAACAACTCATAATGTTTACCAGGGTGGTAAAAAAAAGCTGCTAAAACCAGACAGTGGAAAGTGGAAACACAATGAATTATCTCCAACCGACAAAAATGAGGTGAGTTTCTACAGTAGACCTGAAACATGACTCGAGTCATACCATGACAGTCATGGAACCACTTGTTCCTGGTTTGCGATTTTTTTTTTTTTACATTTACAACAATCACATCTACATTAACGTTCAGATTTCAAATATAAAGTGCTGACCCTCAAGCTACTTATGTAACAAGTTGGGGCGCACTGTACCCGTATCTTCCATATTGTTCAATGAAACGCATTTTTAATCCGATCGGCGGCCATTTTATTTTGTATTTGTAATATATCAGAGTGCAATACACCTCCCAGCCGATAGGGGCGCGTAGTTGAAAGCATCGGAGAAAATGGCTGGTGATCGGATTAAAACGCTTTTTATTGAACAATACGGACGATACGGATACTTAGACCAGTGCACTTTAACTGGTTACATCCATGGCTTAGGGGTCAGCACTTTATATTTGAAATGTGAACGTTTATGTAGATGTACGGCTTGTAAATGTCAAACATTCGCAAACCAGGAACAAGTTGTTCCATGACGCTTGTGACAGACGAGCGTCATGTGAAACATGGCCATTTCTACAGGTGTGATAGTTTAGCTAATTAGCTGTTCAGCATTAAGGAATTGATGGAATTGTGTGTAATTTCACTTTGATGTTCCTTTGGTAAAGCAACAACTAGTAAGGATGAAGAGCTATGTTGTGTGATGTTTGTGAAGGGAATATGTTGTATTATTGAGCTGTGTTTGTTTGTAATGCTGAGACACTGAGTGCCGCGCTATGAGCTTGTAGATCTGCTATTTTTGAAAATTTGTGAAAACCTTTGAGATAACATTATGGATGTTTCAATGGGCTCTATGAACAGAAGCCATACTGGAAAGAAATTAGGCCTCTTCCTTACTTCCTTTTACAGGTGTTACCAATGATACTAATTAAGGCTCTTTTCCATTCTGGTCAAACAGAGTCAGGGTGCTGATAGTGTGTATGTTGGCTCACTGGAGACACTCTGCTACACCATTGGGTCTCAAAGTGTTCTTGAGGGGGGTTCCAGATGGCCCCTTATATATCTGTAACTCAGAGTGTACACATACAACCAAATGGACCCTCACTGGTTCATTTGAACACTCAAGAGTTATGGGAGTCCTTGAAATTAAAAGAACCACTGTGCTACACTGAATGGAACAGAGCCTTCATTAGAATCATTGGTAACACCTGTGAAGAAAGTAAGTCAGGGGCCCAATTAATATGGATACTATGCCGTGGTGGAAAAAGTACTCAATGTGTTTACTTAAGTAAAAGTCTCTATACTGCAATGTAGAACTACTATTGTTACAAGTAAAAGTCTGGAATTCAAAATGTACTTGAGTAAATGCACTTAGTTACTTTACACCACTGCTACTGTGCATAGAGCCTATTTGTATCCAGGCGGACTGTTCAGCCTTGTTTTGTTGATGCCGCCAGTATGTCATGTTTCTAATGTAATGTAGTTGTGTATTTGGTAGTGCAAGACCGCCAAGGTTCTTTGATCTCTAAGAATGCTTTACATCATTGGTTCTCAAAGTGGGGTCCGGGGACCCCCAGGGGTACTTGAGGGGATACCAGGGGGTCCCCAGCTAAATAATTTATAGGAACCAAATGGACCCTTATGGGTCTGTAACTCTGAGACCCTAACAGGTCCATTTGGTTCCATTTGTACACTCTCAGAGTTACATTAACATTGATTTTAAAATATAAATTGGGGTCCCAGAGATAGAAATACCATTAATTGGGGGTCCGTAGCCTAATGCATGTCAAACGGGGGGGTCCTTAAATTACAATGATTGAGAATCACTGCTAGAGCTGTAAAAATCTTCTCTTATGGGGGTCCCTGGCTTATCTTTTCAAATGGGGGTCCGTGGGCTAATAAGTGTCAATTTGGGGGTCCTTGACAGGAAAAAGTTTGAGAACCACTGCTTTACATAACCGTGGGGACTTGTATTTTGTTCCAAATAAAATAAGTAATAAATTGATCTAGCATATTGAAATAGGATTTTGGTATGCAAACTGGAATAGACTGGTATAAGTGAATATATATATATATATATATATATATATATATATATATATATATATATATATATATATATATATATATATATATATATATATATATATATATAGTAAAATTGTGTCGCAGATTAAAGTTTTTCCATGGGTTTCATGGATAGATTCATTGACTATCAGTGTTGTGTGAATGAATGGTAGACATTTAACCACTTAAACCGTCAACACTTTGTAAACATGACCTTTGGCTCTGTACTTGATTTGCTCCTTTTTCCCAAAACCACTTTGCCATCTGCTATTTTCGACTAATGTTCCCCTCAGCATAGGGATGCTATATAAGTTTGATTAGATAAACTATGCTGTGTACAGGATGCAGTATACGTATATATCTGGTATATATCTGGCTCTCGGTCACTTGAATTAATGTTTGTTTGTTTGTTTGTTTCTCTGAGTGGAGACGGACTGTGCCGAGGTTGTGCCATAAATGCCCAGAAGACTGAGGTTCTCACCTGCAGTATAACACCCTCCCAGAACATCCACCTCTAATGACGACGCAGAGGTGATCTGGTGAAGCTAGCCAGATGTACGTAGGCCTGTCACAATTCTTACATAATCGTCTGATTGCAATTATTTGAGATAATCGCAATTATTTTGCATAATCGTTGAAGTATTATTATTTGTATGACAATTAATCGTCAACTTAAATTTGTAATCATGACAGCCCTGGACGGACGGACGGAGGATGGAGATGGCGGGATACGCCGCTGGAAGGCTCAACCCGAGGATGCCCTAGAGATCGAGAGCTTGGAGATCTCTCTCTATCCACGGATTTGTCTGCATGGGGGCGGGGGGGATTCCTCTGCGGCGCTGGCCCTGGTCTGCCTGCGGTGGTCTCCATCCGGTGTATCGATCGCTGATTTATCACATAATTCCACTTCAGTGTGTTTTGTGCACGCGACAGTGTGTCACGACAGTGTGTATGTGTCTTCGTTGATGCATAAATCCACGACAGTGCGTTCTGTGCTTTTGTATCCACCTCGATGTTAAACACCGGTTGGTTTCCGCCGCCGAAAGACCCAGGTCGGCCGGGGGTTTCCTCTGAAGACGGCTCAAAGTAAGGAACCTCTTTAGGGCTGTCACCATTATGACGTTGAACTTGGCGATAAATTGTCGCTCAAATAATTGCGATTTAACTATTTAATTGCGTCTTACTGACATTTTGAATAAAATTTGTCTGCCTTTTTTTAGGCTTCGTAAACAAAAGCCGAGCTACAGGCTCAAAACGCATCACGTCGTGATGCGTTTTGAGCGTGTAGTTCGGCTATTTCCACAATTTTTTGAAAATGTTTAAAAAATATATGAACATTTTTCAACATGGAAACGATTATGACTATGATCCCCAAAAAAGTATTGCGGTTATCTCAAATACTTGCGATTATGTAATAATAATTGTGACGGTCCTACCTGGTCATTTTTCCTTTTCCTTTGCTGGATGCTGCAGTTGCTTCATGCTGCAGTTTGTTGGATGATGCTTGTGGTGAAGACAGCTATGCTGTTCGTGTTGGATGCCGTTTGGGTCGTACGTGTGATGATGTGGTTAAAGATTTTTGCTCTTTTTTTCAGGTTTGAAGGCCGACGTTGAATCTATGACTATGTTGGTAGTGTAGTTTTTGTTTTCATCTGCCTCTGCAAATCCAGGCTGTACCTGGTCATTTTGAAAAGGTCCATAAGACCTTGTTCATTTGTAAGGTCACTGTTTGGTAGGTACCAAAAGGACACTGTTTGGTAGGTCCCAAAAGTCACTTTTTGGTAGGTACCAAAGGTCACTTTTTTCTGGCTGGGTTGGGGGGGGAACTGTGTAAATCCAGGCCTGGACCTGGTCATCTTAAAGGTGTGTGGGGGGGGGTCACACGATCATCAATTTCAAACCAATGGAGCAACTATTTTTTGTTTCTCGCCCACCTGAGTTACATCACGGCAAGGTAACTATACAATGCAAACATCTAGCAAAGTTATTTCATGATATTTTATGAACAATCTAATAATGAGCATTTTTCTTTTTTTTGTTTGGTAGCTTTATTTTTTTCAGAAGGAGAAGCCATTCCGGTACACTTCGGTGAAAAAGAGAAGGCACGTCCCCCGATGTATTCGCTATGGGGTCGGGTGAAGGCCAACAGGAAGCCCGACCCCGGATGACCCCGATCTTCAACGCGGAGCAGCTCTGTTGTGCACAGCGGTCACTCGATCCTGTAGGTTTACACTCTATAACACTCGAAGGATCAGACCCTTCCTCACCCAGGAGTCAGCCCAGCTCCTTATCCAGTCATCAGTCATATCAAAACATGACTATTGTAACTCTCTCCTTGCTGGCCTCCTGGCATGTGCACTTAAGCCTCTCCAAATGATCCAGAATGGAACTTTTGGTCTTCAACCAGCCAAAAAGGGTCACATGTCTTCATCTTCTCCGCTCCCTCTATTGGCTCCCAGTTACTGCCTCGCAAAGAGTACAAAACACTGACATTGGCCTACAAAGCAACCAAAGGTATGGCACCCCATATCTTCAAAGCCTGATCCAACCCTACAACCCCCCCCCCGCTCTCTCAGATCAGCTAACACAGGGAAGCGGTCAGAACCTTCGCTAAAACATCCAGGACAACGCTCCACACATCCCAGACTCTTCTCCCTTCTGGCTCCCAAACTATGGAATGAACTCCCCATTGCAATTAGAACTGCAGACTCAATCTTCTGCCATAATCTGAAGACTCACCTCTTCAGACTCCACCTAAGCCTGTAGCACTTGCCCTAGCCTTGACAGCCTTGCAGGCTTATGCAAAGGCTAAAATGTAACTTCGATGGCATGTTATGTATTCAGATGGTAATTGTTGACCTGGCATCCTATAGAGTGTATAGTTTCAATGTACATGCTGATGATAGGTCCTTGGTTTACGTATGTATTAATTACGTTTATGTATTAATTGCTCTGGATTAAGCATCTGCAAAATGCCTACATTTTAAAGCTCCTTCCTCCACCACCTCCTTCCACCACCTTCTACCACCCTCCTTCCACCACCACCTCCTTCCACCACCTTCTACCACAATTTACAATCTAGACATTTAGCAGACGCTCTTAATCCAGAGTGACTTACAGTAAGCAAGGACAACACAAGATAATGCATCAAATGCATAGAAATGGTAATCTAATAATAAAGTAATAGATAAGTAAACCAATAATCTAATAATAAAGTAATACATAAGTAAACTAATACATAAGTAAACCAAGAACCTATCATCAGCCTGTACATTGAACCTATACACACTATAGGATGCCAGGTCAACAATGACCTGGCATCAGTCTACATAACATGCTATCTAACATTTTAGCCTTTGCATAATCCTGCAAGGTTGTCAAGGCTAGGGCAAGTGCTACGGGCTGAGGTGGAGTCTGAAGATGTGAGTCTGAAGATTAGGGCAGAAGATTGGGAGTGAGTCTGCAGTTCTAACTGCAATGGGGAGTTCATTCCATAGGTTGGGAGCCAGAAGGGAGAAGAGTCTGGGACGTGTGGAGTGTTGTCCTGGATGTTTTAGAGAAGGCTCTGACAGCTTCCCTGCGTTAGCTGATCTGAGAGAGTGGGAGGGGTTGTAGGGTTGGATCAGGCTTTGAAGATATGGGGGTGCCATACCTTTGGTTGCTTTGTAGGCCAATGTCAGTGTTTTGTACTCTGTGCGGGCAGTAACTGGGAGCCAATGCAGGGAAGCAGAGAAGGGGGAGACATGTGCTAAGTTTGGCTGGTTGGGGTCTGATCCTTCGAATGTTATAGAATGTAAACCTACAGGATTGAGTGGCCGCTGTGATAGTGGCTCTTGAATGAGAGCTGACTGTCCAGGACAGCACCAAGGTTCTTGGCTGTTGGAACCAAAGTTACCAGGGCGTTGTCTATAGAAATGGTTAGATCTTGCATGGGGCAGGACTTAGCTAGGAAGAAGTGAAGTTCAGTCTTGTCTGGGTTCAGCTTGAGGTGGTGTGAAGACATCCACTGTGAGAAGTCAGCCAGACATGCAGTGATGCACTCTTCCACCTGTTTGGCAGACGGGGGGGAGGATGGAAACATTTGAGTGTTATCGGCATAGCAGTGATAAGATAGATTGTGCACAGAGATAACAGCGCCAAGAGATTTAGTGTACAAGGAGAAAATGAGGGGGCCAAGTACAGATAGCTGGGGGACCTGGGGTTCGGAGGGTGCGGGGAGAGGAGAGCAAATCTTTCCAAGAAACCTGGTAGGTCTGGCCAGTTAGGTTGGAGGAGAACCCCTTTAGAGCCACCCTGGCGATGTCTAGGTCAACAAGGGTGTCCTCGAGCAGCTGGTGGTCCACTGTGTCAAATGCTGCTGATGGGTCTAAAAGAATCAGGACTGCAGAGTGGGAGGCAGCCTGGGCAGCATGTAGTGCTTCTGTGACTACAAGGAGTGCAGTTTCCGTAGAGTGGGCCGATTTGAATCCTGACTGGTTGGGATCAACAGGTTGTTCTCTGAGAGATGGAGAGAAAGCTGTTTGGAAACGACACGTTGAGAGAGAATGGAGGGGTTTAGGGACCTCAGGTTACGTCAAGTGGTGACGGTCTGCGGGTGAGTAGGTTTAGAAAGAGAGGGAGAAGGTTATGAAGTGATGGTCAGAGTTATTTAGGGAGGTAACAGAGAGGTTAGAGGGAGAGCAGGCTTTGGAGAACACAAGGTCCAACACACCCTCCTTCCACCACCCCCTCTTTCCTCCACCACCACCTCCTTCTACCACACTCCTTCCACCACCCCCTCTTTCCTCCACCACCACCACCTGCTTCTACCAATCTCCTTCCACCACCACCACCTCCTTCCACCACCTCTTTCCACACTTTCTCCTTCCTCCATCACCATCCTTCTCCCACCACTACTCTCCTTCCACCACCTACCTCTGTCACCCTCCTTCTACCACCACTTACCTCTATCACCTTCCATCTACCACCACCACCACCACCACCACCACCACCACCACCTCCTTCATCCACCTCCTTCCAGGTCTCACTACTGTTTGTAATACATGTTTCCTGTTTGTTTGTAATTCATGTTTGTTTGTAATACATGTTTCATGTTGGTTTGTAATTCATGTTTGTTTGTAATGCATGTTTCATGTTTGTTTGTAATACATGTTTCATGTTGTTTGTAATGCATGTTTCATGTTTGTTTGTAATACATGTTTCATATCTGTTTGTAATTCATGTTTGCTGGTAATATATGTTTCATGTTGTCTTGTCAGAGTTAGTCTTGTCCTGTCCCCACTCTCGGCCTGCACCTTGTCGTGGTGAGTGGGCTTTGAACCAAGACAGGCCATTTAACCCATTAAAACCTAGTGGTGTAAAGTAAGTACAAATCTGAGGAATTCTTACTTTACCGGAGTATTTCCAATTTTCAATACTTCTACTCCACTACATCTCAGAGGCAAATATTATACTTTTACTCCATTACATTTATTTGAAGACTTGAGTTACTAGTTGTAGCCCTATGTATACATTTCGGCCATTTGAAAATCGATCTACGAGCTACGAGCTTGTAGATTTGCTATTTTCAAGTTATTTTTTTACATTTGAAAAATTGTGAAATGGAACATTCTACAATGAGTACTTTCTACTTGGTACTTTAGGTAAATTTGTATACCAATACTTTTGTACTTTTACTCAAGTAAATTCTGAATTTCTGACTTTTACTTGTAACAGAGTACAGTATATCTACATTGCAGTATTGGTACTTTTACTTAAAGGGATATTTCACTTTCAAAAAAACTGTTGGTCATTTTATCATCTACTCAGGCCTTTGTGAGTCCCCCAGACAGTTTTTAAGTTGCTCGATTCAGTATTTAGATATTTGATATTCATTTTATCAGACATGCCCCCCTTCCTATACAAACCCATTGTAACTTCAAACTCCATTTTAACCATGTTAGATTCATCGAAAACACCCGTCCTTGGTTCTGGGGTCTCACCCTGCCCTCCTAATGCATGAGGGGGCCGTGTTTTTCCGATACATTTTTTCATTAATTTTTCATTTTCCAATTTTTTTTTTTTTTTAAATAAATGAAAAAAGTAATTGTAAAAACACGGCCCCCTCATTAGGAGGGCAGGATGAGTCACCAAAACCAAGGACGAGTGTTTTTGATGAATCTAACATGATTAAAATAGAGTTTGAAGTTACAATGGTTTGTATAGGAAGGGGGCATGTCTGATAAAATTAATATCAAATATCTAAATACTGAATCGAGCAACTTAAAAACTGTCTGGGGGGTTCACAAAGGCCTGAGTAGACGATAAAATGACCAAAGGTTTTTTTGAAAGTGAAATATCCCTTTAAGTAAAAAAGAGTACTTTGTCCACATTTTAGATTTTAGCTATATATGTATATAAAGGCCCAAGTTTTTCAGAAACTATTAGGATTTAGAACAGTGGTTTAGAAACATACATATATGCATGCATGCATACACACACACACACACACACTAGGGCTTTCACCAACTAGTCGACTAGTATAACCACTAGTCGACCTTGTTGGTACTAGTCGAATAGTTGATCAAATAAATTGCCATTGTTTTAATGCCATTACTATTATTATTATCCTCCTGCCTTTATTTTTATCAAAAGGGGGTCAAAAGTATGCCCAATAATAGGCTATTATTGGGCAATAACCCCCTTTTGAGGATCCTTGGAGACACTGCTGTGCTGCTGTGCCAGAAGCGCTTCCCTTGAAATGGCATAGAAAAAAAGGAAGGAGGATAATAACAATAGTAATGGCATTAAAACAATGGCAAAAAAAAAACTACCACTGGGTCAAATTAGTCGACCAGTAAAAATCTCTAGTCGTGAAAGCCCTATTTGTGGATAGCCTAAGGTTTGGTATTGATGAGCTGGACCCACCTGTGACCTTCAAGCTAAAGTTCAAATGAAACAAACAGCGACCGCTCATCACAACGTGTACTCGAATAGTTTAGACTCATTTCCAGACGTCACACTGATAAGAACCAGTATGCGCGCTTACACGCAGGCCCAAGCACTCATTAGACGTAATGTAAAAGTGGTCACAGCACTCATGCAAATCGTGCCCATCGTAACTACATTTTAGAGGATACCTAGTATGGGTGTATTTATTTATTCTCTATTTTGCGTTTACAGGAAGTAATTAAAAATCTAATTTTAGGGACCTTTGCTATAAAAAAATCACACCCAGTGTGAAGTGGGCGGTGTGTGGTCATCACAACATGACTCACTTAAAAAAAAGGATAAATGACTTTTTTTATAGTCCATACTGCTATTCATAGGGCTGCACATGTGTCATGTGTTTCGCTAGCCAATCACAGTCCTGAATTTGCAAAGTCAGCCAATCACATTACAGTTAGTGGTGATGACACTAGCTGTAATGTGATTGGCTGACTTTGCAAAAGTATCGATTTGCATTAACAATGGAAGGGTTAGGGGTGTAGACTGCGTTGTAGACTATTGGCCAATCACGGTGCAGGATTGGTCAGTGTCCAAAACTCACTTATATATAAAAATACACAAAAGTAGATCTCATTATGACCACAGGTATACTCTAACATTCACACTCTCAGAGAGAGTGAACGTTAATGTGTGGTTTCTTCAACCTGTAAATGAGTCAAAGAGGTGAAAGACACTGGTATGGCACTCCTGGTTCACTAGGATGGGGTTCAACTCCCTGCGGTGTCCTGCTGATTGCATTTACAGGTTAAAGGTGTATTTATATAAACCAGTATAATCATCACACAAGTCAAACCATAAACCTCGTGTCAGGCTTTCCACCACGTGATGAAATACACAGCCATTCATGTCGCTGCTAACTAACCTGATCCTAGGTCAGCCTAAAACATCGCACAAGTTAAAGGGCAAGACCACTTTGGTAGAGGTTTGGGTTGTGTAGTTACCTTGCCATGTTGTAACTCCAAACGTGGACAAGAAATCAAAAATAATTGCTCGTTGAATAGAAATTAATGACTCAAAATATGCTCCTCATTGACTTACATGTACGGTGAAACAGATCTCAAAGTCACTCTTTTAGCCTGTAAACGAACACAAACAAAGCTGATTCAGACAATATAGAACATCATCAAACCCTAATTTAGATGGATACGATAGATAGATAATTGTGCTGTTTTTTTAGTTAGTAAATAGTTTTGCGCTCTCGCTCTCGCTCTCTCTCTGTCTCTCTCTGTCTATCTGTCTCTCTCCATGTCTCTCACTGTCTCTCTCTCTCTCTGTCTCTCTCTCTGTCTCACTCACTCACTCACACACTCGCACTCGCACTCGCACTCGCACTCGCACTCGCACTCGCACTCGCACTCGCTCTCTCTCTCTCTCTCTCTCTCTCTCTCTCTCTCTCACACTCTCTCACACTCTCACACACACTCACACACAATTCAATTTCAATTCAAAGGGCTTTATTGGCATGAGAAAACATACGTTTACATTGCCAAAGCAAAAAGCACAATACAACAATACAGCAATACAATCAAAACAAAAAATGTACATTTGAAAGTCAGAATCTTCAATAGATCAATTTCTATGTACCAAAATCACTGGGTGCAGGTATAGTGCAGGAATATACACAATGATTAGTCTTCAGGGTGGTTGTGTTCCGTTCGATATCCTTCTCCTATCACAGCAACTCACAAATCTTGCTGCTGTGTTTGCACATTGTTGTACTTCGCCCAGCAGATATGGGAGTTTTTTGTCATTGGTCATGTTTTCAAAATCTCTGTGTGTGGTTGTAATCTGTGGGAAGTATGTTTCTCTGATGTCTTGGTACAATGGACAGACGGTTAGGAAGTGTAGCTCTGTTTCCACTTCCTTTTGTGTGCAGTGGGTGCATAGTCTGTCTTCTCTCGGGATACAGGTCTGCCTGTGACGACCTTTCTCGATCGCAAGACTGTGCTCACTGAGTCTGTACCTAGTTAAGATTTTTCTTTGTTTTGGGTCGGTCACGGTGCTCAGGTATTCTGCCACTGCATATTTTCTGTTTTATTTAGGGCCAGATAGCATTCTAGTTTACTCTGCTTTTGTGTTGCTTCTTTCCAATGTGTCAGGTAGTTTTCCTTTTGCTGTTTTATAATTTTGTTTGGTCCGATGGGTTTTCTATCTCGTGGCTCTGTTTGTGTTTGTGCCCGGAGTTCCATGGCCAGCTGGCTGAGGGGGCATCTCTCTAGAGTTTCGCTGTGTGTGAGTGCTTTGTTATGGAGTGCATCTAGGTCGCTTTCTTTTAGGTGGTTGTAGAACTTAAGTGCTCTCTTTTTTATTTTGATTATGAGTGGGTATCGTCCTAGTTCTGCCCTGCATGCATTATTTGGTGTTTTTCGCTGGGTACGGAGAATGGATTTGCAGAATTCTGTGTGTAGGGTCTCGGTTTGGTGTTTATCCCATTTTTCAAGGTCATGGTTTGCTAATGGTCCCCAGATCTCACAACCATAGAGGGAAATTGGTTCTATCACAGAGTCCAGTATTTTAAGCCAGGTTTTAATTGGGATGTCTATTTTGATGTTTCTTTTGATAGCATAGAATGCCCTTCTTGCCTTGTCTCTCAGGTCCTTTACAGCTTGGTTGTAGTTCCCTGTGCTGCTGATGTTTAGGCCAAGGTAGGTATAGTTTTTTGTTTGTTCTAGTGGGATTGTATTTAGGAAAAATTGATGGTTTTGGCGGCTGGATCTTTTTTGAAATATCATGATTTTAGTCTTAGTTAGGTTCACTGTCAGGGCCCATGTCTGCGAGAATTTGTGAAGGAGATCAAGTTGCTGCTGTAGTCCTTCCTTGGACAGTGTTAGTGAGTTAGGTCACCAGAAGAGACCCTTTTCAATAGGCCCATGTTTGTAGTCATTAGGCCCATAATTGTAGTCATTAGGCCCATGTTTGTAGTCATTAGGCCCATGTTTGTAGTCATTAGGCCCATGTTTGTAGTCATTAGCGCCAGCTATACGCCATCAGTATGGGTCAAACTTCCAAGCACCCAAATGCACGGCCAACTCAAGGCCTATATCCCGTGTTTTGTTGGCTTTGTGTGATGTTATATTAAAGATTTGCCGACATGATATAGAATTTGTTTTCTTTCATTGAATACAATATAGTATGAATTTGATTTTACTTTATGCTATAGTCTAGTAAGATGTTTTGTTTTACATTGCATAGTAAGACTTGTTTTCCTAAATTGATGTCACACTACGTATTTGTTTTCATTTTCTGGATGACAACATTTTGCTTATTTTACTATTTATTTGCTATTTATTGTCTGCATAGAATATGACATTTTTGTTATTTGTTTTGACAAAAAGTATTGATAACATACAATAGTATAGTATGAAACTTTTCTTGAAAATGTTTTTTACCTTCTTTCTGAGCAGATATAGTTATGACAGTTATTTATGACATCGTATTGTATGACATTTGTTCTGTTGTTATTAATTTGGAACAAATAGTTTGTTGTTACTTAGTACTGACTGAATATGTTGCTGTTGCTGTTTGTTTCCTGGTTTTGACTGAATTTATTGATTTAATCTGATGTTATCTGTTTGGGCCTGGTGTTAATTCGATTATTCTCTAATGTTTCTTTAATATGTTTTTATTTCGTTGCTGTCGGGCAGAAACCTCGTGTATCCATAATTTTAACGTAATTTTTTTATTCCGTAAATTAATGCCCTATTTTGTCATATAAAAGTATCAAAAATGGCCGATCTACAAGCTCACAACGTGAATGTGTTGTGATAAGCTGGGGAACAATAGCCTGGGACGGGGGGGGGGGGGGGGGGGGGGGGAGAAGGGGAAAAAAAGGGAAGGAGGGGGAAGGAGAAGCTGTGGGGGAGGAGGAAGGGGGAGCTGTGGATCGAAAGGTCACCAGTTCGATTCCCGACCGGAACATCTCTAACCCAAAGTCTTACCATATTTGAAAAGTCTTTCAAATATAATTTCATTAGTGACACAGTCAGTGTCTTATTGAGAATGCCATACAGCCAAGGAGTAATATTTTGCATTGTTAAATACTTGAACTGTAGTGATATTTTAACTGTGATTAACAGAGCTGAAATATTATGGCCTGATCTATATGAAGTGTGTATATATATATATATATATATCACATAATTATGGACTGAATTATTGCATATTTACTGTATATATATATATAAATAAAACTATAGATATATATGATATGCATATATACACACTATTATAATTATGGACTGAGTTATATGCAGTGTAGCCATACATCTCTCTATCTAAATATATATATATTTATGGTTTGTGCATTTAACCTTTGTATGCCTTTGTGTGTAAACAAATCAATTGCCTTCTATGCATGGCTGATGTTTGCATGCAATGTAGAACTGTCTCATCATCTGTTTGAATTTGCAAAAAGCTAAACTTTGCTTGACTGCTATTTGTACCGGTATATTTAGTAGAAAAAGTCAAAAGTATAGCTCTTGAAATAAAGTGCAGATTTATTGCAAAATATACACATCTTAGAAATACATGAATGAAATAATGATACAAAATACAATTAACAAATAATGTGCTAGCAAACTCTGCTTTATTGGACAAAAGGGCAAGGTTTCAGCTCAATTGGAGCCCCATTGAAGTCTTTCATAAAATTAAAGTAAAAAAAATATTAAAAAAAAAACGTAATGCTAGAATGACAACATGATTGTTTTAGGGTATTATAGTAGTAATGTATGATGAGGCTGTTCTTTGAGGAAGAGGAAACCCAAATGCACTGCACTGTGCTGCACGTAACAGTTAATACAAATTCTGAATGGAATCTGCAGCTTCCATCGTGGCAGTCAGCAGAGTAGCCCTGAAATATGACTGTCATGGCGCTACTTGTTCCTGTTTTTTTGAAGATTTTACATTTGCAACCAGCACATCTACATAAACGTTCAAATTTCAAATATAAACTGCTAAGCCCCCGGCCACGGATGTTACAAGTTAAAGCGCATGGGTTTAAATACCCGTATCTTCCGTATTATTCAATAAAAAGCTTTTTAATCCGATCACCGGCCATTTTCTTCGGATTTTCTCCAATGTCAACTACGCCCTATCAGTTGGGAGGTGTATTGCACCCTGAGACATTATTAAAAATATAGAAAATGGCGGCGATCGGATTATAAAGCTTGTTATTGAACAATACAATATTCATACAATAACATACGGGTATTTAGACCCATGCGCTTTAACTTGTAACATATGAAAGTTTATGTAGACGTGCTGGTTGTAAATGCAAAACTTTCAAAAAACAGGATCAAGTAGCGCCATGACGCTTGTGACAGACGATCGTCATGCATTGTGAACCATGGCTACTCAGGGAGTTGCTATTTTTTAGGGCTGAAGTAGTTAGTCGTTTCGTAGTAAATAGACGGATTTCCGCGCGACGTCATCACAGAGCAGAATGCGCAATCTGCGCATGCCTGGGGGAAAGGCGCGTTCGAAAATACAGCCCTGAGCGGCAGTGAGCGCACTGGCCAATACAAACTAATAGGCGAGTGTGCTCCGGTGCGTAATTTCCAAACGCACCCATAGGCTTCCCCCCGCAGCTGCGCGGTCATATTCCTCTCATGTTTACTAACAGGAAACCCGTCTATAAGGTAGGAGACCAGCGGTGGTGGAAAGTAACTAAGTACATTTACTCAAGTACCGTAATTAGGTATAGTTGTGAGGTATTTTTTACTTTAGTGGAGTATTTCCAATTTACTTTTACTTCTACTCCACTACATCTGATCTCAGAGGCAAATATTGTACTTTTACTCCACCACAATTTTTTGCTAAGTTTCTAGTTACTTTGTAGATTTTTATTATTATCATTATTACTACAACATGACGTACAGTAACCACTTCAGCCCTTACATTTCGGCCATTTAAAAATAGCAGATCCACAAGCTCACAGTGAGCTTGTAGATCTGCTATTTTCAAAACATTTTTATATATTTTATATATTTGAAAACGTGTGAAATGGGACAGTCTGCATGAGTACTTTCTGCGTTTGGTACTTTCTGAATTCCGGACTTTAACTTGTAACAGAGAGTGTTTCTACATTGCAGTAGGCTATTATTGATACTTTTACTTAAGTAAAACAAGTACTTTTCCTGCACTGCAGACTAGTAGAAGGTTAAATAGAAAGAACATTGCCAGGAGCTTAACTTTATAGTGAGGATAACGTTCCAAAAGTTATTTCACATCACAGCGCAGCATTTGAAAGCAGAGTTCAGCAGCAGCCTAATCAATGCACCTGCGCTTTATAAAAAAAAGGAAAGAGAAGCTGGATGGAACGCTCGCTGGTTGGTTGCAGTAAACGAATCAGGTGTCTCCAAATTCTTTATATCCAACTCCATCTTTTCCCCACCCAGTTGGAATCGAGCATTTCCATCAAATGGAAATGAGGAGGCGTGATTTGAAGAAAGCAGTCAATGAGAGTGTAGCTTTCCCATCTTTTGGGGGATATAGGAAATGCTGAAACGTGATTGCACGTTAGGTATCCAGACTATCCCTCTCCCGGCACCGCTATGGCACTCTGATTAACATCATGTCAGAAAATTAAAGGAAACAAAAGTCTGACTATACTGAGTCAGAGTCAAGCTTTACAAAATGTAAGTTGTGTAAAAAAAAGTCTGACTATACTAAGTTGTTATTTGTTTGTTTAAGTCAGGCTATACTCTACTCAGAGTCATAAGTTTACAAAAAGTACTAAAGTACAGTGTACGTCTGTGCGGTTTGTCTTCATCACTGAAAATAACGTACATGTAAACAGATATAAAACTGCTGTCATGTGCAGGTGGGGTGAAGAAACACAACCATTTCACTCCTAATAGTACCTATTTGATTTGACATCCTGACTTGCTGCTGTGGCTGAGGCTTGAACCTGTTACCTGCGGCCCACTAGTCAGTGACTCTATCCATTCACCTACAGCTGTTTCCTTGGAATCTGTGGTTCTAAAACGTTTTGTTGTCAACCCCCCAAATTGACATGTATTTGGGCAGTGGACCCCAATGTGAAAAGATGTAGTGTCAGGGCCCCCATGAAGAAGATTTATATTTATGCTGTAACACATTTTTTTTAAAGTTATTTGTCTTGTTTGTTGTTCAAGTCAAAGCACCAGGAAGGCTGTACTTGTCAGCCATCTGTTAGCTCAATTGGTTGAGACGCAGTATTCATGATCCAGAGGCCATGAGTTCAAATCCCATTGATGTCTTTCCTATGAGTCTTTCCTTTGCAGACTGGCTTCCAGAAGATCAACTGAAAACCACCAGGAAGGCTGTATTCGTCATCCAACTGTTAGCTCAATGGGTTGAGACGCAGTATACATGATCCAGAGGCCATGAGTTCAAATCCCACTGGTGTCTTTACTGTGATGCTTTCCTTTGCAGACTAACTTCTAGAAAAACAAGTTAAAACCACCAGGAAACCTGTAACTCTCAGCCAACAGCTTAGCTCAACTGGTAGAGCGTCTGTCCAATAACATGACCTGACTTGAGTGGGTTCGATTCCCACTCGAGTCGAGTGTCCCCGGTAACTTGGGGCAACGGATAAATTGACTGATATCCTTAGTGATGCTTCCCTTTGCAGACTAACTTCTAAAAAAACAAGTTAAAACCACCAGGAAACCTGTAACTCTCAGCCAACAGCATAGCTCAACTGGTAGAGCGTCTGTCCAATAACATGACTTGACTTGACTTGAGTGGGTTCGATTCCCACTTGAGTCAAGTGTCCCCGGTAACTTGGGGCAAGGGATAGTCTGCAAAGGGAAGCATCACTAAGGATATCAGTCAATTTATCCCTTGCCCCAAGTTACCGGGGACACTTGACTCAAGTGGGAATCGAACCCACTCAAGTCAAGTCATGTTATTGGACAGACGCTCTACCAGTTGAGCTATGCTGTTGGCTGAGAGTTACAGGTTTTCTGGTGGTTTTCACTTACAGGTTTCCTGGTGGTTTTAACTTGTTTTTCTAGAAGTTAGTCTGCAAAGGGAAGCATCACTAAGGATATCAGTCAATTTATCCCTTGCCCCAAGTTACCAGGGACACTTGACTCAAGTGGGAATCGAACCCACTCAAGTCAAGTCAAGTCATGTTATTGGACAGATGCTCTACCAGTTGAGCTATGCTGTTGGCTGAGAGTTACAGGTTTCCTGGTGGTTTTAACTTGTTTTTTTTAGAAGTTAGTCTGCAAAGGGAAGCATCACTAAGGATATCAGTCAATTTATCCGTTGCCCCAAGTTACCGGGGACACTTGACTCGAGTGGGAATCGAACCCACTCAAGTCAAGTCAAGTCATGTTATTGGACAGACGCTCTACCAGTTGAGCTATGCTGTTGGCTGAGAGTTACAGGTTTCCTGGTGGTTTTAACTTGTTTTTCTAGAAGTTAGTCTGCAAAGGGAAGCATCACAGTAAAGACACCAGTGGGATTTGAACTCATGGCCTCTGGATCATGAATACTGCGTCTCAACCCATTGAGCTAACTGTTGGCCAAGAAATACAGCCTTCCTGGTGCTTTGACTTGAACAACAAACAAGACAAATAAATGTATTTTTTCACCATTGTGTCACTACCGAAACGAAAGTTTGTCACTACCGAAACGAAAGTTAAACCCGAAAAAATCACTGTTAGGAGTACGTTTCAGACAATTTAGAGTTGATTGGTAATTTTCGTTTCGGTGAAATTTATTTTACCGAAACGAAAGTTAAATCCGAAAAAATCACTAAGTGTGGAGGCCAAAATCGTCCCCCCAAAAACCTGTTAGGAGTACGTTTCAGGCAATTTAGAGTTGTTTGGTAGTACTTTGTAGTGACTTTTTTTGGTCCCTAACATTCATCGAGCTCTGGACTTAGTAGGCTACATTTTTTTTTCACCATTGTGTCACTACCGAAACGAAAGTTTGTCACTACCGAAACGAAAGTTAAATCCGAAAAAATCACTAAGTGTGGAGGCCAAAATCGTCCCCCCAAAAACCTGTTAGGAGTACGTTTCAGGCAATT
Organism: Gymnoscopelus microlampas; assembly: GCF_963454915.1. Taxonomy (NCBI): domain Eukaryota; kingdom Metazoa; phylum Chordata; class Actinopteri; order Myctophiformes; family Myctophidae; genus Gymnoscopelus; species Gymnoscopelus microlampas. The sequence goes on along the minus strand of NC_139947.1, from coordinate 7,474,507 downwards.
TAGAGTTGATTGGTAGTACTTTGTAGTGACTTTTTTTGGTCCCTAACATTCATCGAGCTCTGGACTTAGTACATTTTTTTTCCACCATTGTGTCACTACCGAAACGAAAGTTTGTCACTACCGAAACGAAAGTTAAATCCGAAAAAATCACCAAGTGAGGAGGCCAAAATCGTCCCGCCAAAAACCTGTTAGGAGTACGTTTCAGGCAATTTAGAGTTGATTGGTAGTATTTTGTAGTGACTTTTTTTGGTCCCTAACATTCATCGAGCTCTGGACTTAGTGAATTTATTTTTTCACCATTGTGTCACTACCGAAACGAAAGTTAAATCCGAAAAAATCACTAAGTGTGGAGGCCAAAATTGTCCCCCCAAAAACCTGTTTCAGGCAATTTAGAGTTGATTGGTAGTACTTTATAATATATATATATATATATATATATATATATATATATATATATATATATATATATATATATATATATACGACAGAACGTAAATGAGGCTCAAGCAGGAGTTTTCCCGCTTCTCGTGAAGACAAAGGAAGAGTTTGACTGAAGGTTTAGAGACAGAAGGTAGAAGTAGAATTAGCTAACCACCTGTTTAAGCTCTCTATAGGTAATGTAATATGTAACATGATAACACAGTAATGTCATTAAATAACAGGTAGACTTAATAAAAGCAGATTGACAGCATTTGAACATCATACATTTATTTTGTTTTGTTATAGGATTATTATTTGATACCAGACATCAAATACAAGTGAGTTAGTCTGAAGGCTGTATGTTTATGATCCATACATGAGGGAGTTATAATCTTAAGGCTACATGTGGTTGTAATATTATATTGTGATATTAGATCAACTCCATACACTACTATAGGTAAATGTAAAACAAGAAGAGACTGAAGTAGTTTTATGATGAGATTTAATACATTTCTATGCCATGAAAAATGCTATGTAATAATGAATTGCATTTTTATAGCGCTTTTCCAAGTCACTCAAAGCGCTTTACAATGGTTCATTCATTCATACAGGTGGGGGACATTGGGAGGTGGAGCGGCGAACAGTCGACGCCAGCGTCCCCACTTTTTCCCACATTCACACACCAATGGCAGCAAGCGAGCGCCGACCGAATCATTGGAGGCAATGTAGGGTTCAGTGTCTTGCCCAGGGACACTTCGACATGTGGTCAGGAGGAGCCGGGATTCCAACCGCCGACCCACGGATCATTGGACGACCTGCTCTACCTCCTGAGCCACAGCCGCCCTGTACTGTGTACTGTTTCTAACATGACTAAGCCTAAATATTATTATTTAAAGGAAAAATGAAACCCCAAAAATACCACCATGTTATGTGTAACTGACAGTAGTACTGTGTGTATAATAGTCAATAGAATGTGTGTGTGTGTGTGTGTGTGTGTGTGTGTGTGTGTGTGTGTGTGTGTGTGTGTGTGTGTGTGTGTGTGTGTGTGTGTGTGTGTGTGTGTGTGTGTGTGTGTGTGCGCGTGAATGAGTCACACATTCCAAAAGCAGGTTTAGGAGTGTTTTACAAGGGAAAAAAAGAGCTTCCCATTGGGACACGCTTTGGTCCGTACGAAGGAGTGGAGATTGACAAAGAGGAAGCTGGAAAGAGTGGATACTCCTGGGTGGTGAGTGTGTGTGTGTGTGTGTGTGTGTGTGTGTGTGTGTGTGTGTGTGTGTGTATGTGTGTGTGTGTGTGTGTGTGTGTGTGTGTGTGTGTGTGTGTGTGTGTGTGTGTGTGTGTGTGTGTGTGCGCACAAACAACCTGTATGTTTTTAAATTGTTTGTACTTTCAAGACACTAAATTATTTAATTTTACCTATCTTTGTTCACTACCCAGGGTACCATAATTGTATTGTACCCTAATTAATTTGTGTTGTGTAACAACAGTTGATTGTTGGGGGGTGTGTGGTGTGAGACGGTTAATAAATTATCTATCTGTGTGTGAATTAATTTGTATACTGTATGTATATCTAGATCCGTGTAGTTGTAGATATGTAGATACTGACTCATAGAGGTGTGTGTGTGTGTGTGTGTGTGTGTGTGTGTGTGTGTGTGTGTGTGTGTGTGTGTGTGTGTGTGTGTGTGTGTGTGTGTGTGTGTGTGTGTGTGTGTCTCAGGTATGTGTGTGTGTGTGTGTGTGTGTGTGTGTGTGTGTGTGTGTGTGTGTGTGTGTGTGTGTGTGTGTGTGTGTGTGTGTGTGTGTGTGTGTGTGTGTGTGTGTGTGTTGTGTGTGTGTGTCAGGTATGTGAACTGTGCTCGCAATGAGAGAGAACTGAACCTGATCGCGCTCCAGTATCGACAAGCCGTTGTGTATCACTGCTGTCGTCCTGTGAGAAGAGGAGAAGAACTGCTGGTGTGGTACGGTGATGAATATGGGAAAGAGCTGGGAATCGTCTTCGACAAGATGTGGGACGAGAAGAGTTCTGCTAAAGGTGACCTTCTATCTGTTTGTTAAATGTAACTGGTGATTGATCTGTCTATTAGGGATGAGTCAGACTAGTCAACTAGTGTCAGATTAATGGACTAGTCAGTTTGTCTTATATCTTCTTATCTTTTTTGAGATACATAAACTTTTATTTCTAGTTTGTAATGATGTTTCAGTAGGTAGTTTTTATGAACCCCTGGCTTAGATGAAGGTAACTGCATAAGCTTCACTGACACATGTGGGTCCAGGACAATTAGACTAGAAGCAGAACAGGAACATTGGGTAAAGAATGTTGGTGTGTCTCACGTCTAGCTCACATGTATGATCCTCACCTTGTGGACACGACACTGAGTAAAATGTCTGCATGTCTGCTGTGTGTACTGTCTACACACGCACACACAAATGTACTTCTGCATATCGTCAATGTATTTACCTACTTACCTTTTAACTCTTGAAAATCCACTCTGAACTTGACTTGGACATCACTAAAAATAATCTTTATGAAGGAGACATTTGACATTCTGAATAAGATTTTCAGGATAGATTAAACTATACATTCATCTTGACTTATACAGTAGGTAGTGTTATATTGGTGGCCCAAGAAGGTTAACCCTTTAAACACTGGTCTGATAATTACTGTTACTGACTCATTTTGTATGCAAGAGCATTAACAAAAAACAGCCTGTGGGCCAAGCAAGGAAGACGCTGGGTTCACAGTTCATCACATCAGTGGCCTAAGATAATTAAGCACATTTAAAACTGTTCATAGAATTCTTCCTACACATTACACTTATTGCTGTTTTAATAATGGTTGGTCAAATCAAATATGAAATCATGTGAATGTGTTCTGTGATCATCTAGGCAAACCCCTTTCCATAAACTTACTATATGGTAGACTAGAGGTGTGAATAAAGGTCTTTGCAGGATGCATCATTTATGGATGGACAATTTATAGGATGAAAATTGTCACCCAAGTCCAAATGTTGTTCTGGGGTGTAACACTTCATAGAATTCAATTCAAATATTATGGGTTTGGATCATAGTTCAATATATATTTGTTGATATAGCTGAGGAAAAAAATTCTATCCATCAGTGATTTTGTGAATCAAGTAACAGCCATTTACACCGTAAGGAACATAACTAAAAAACAATTGCACAAGGTAAATGATCTAATACAAAAATAATATTAAAAGTATAGTGCAAATGCTGATCATAATCTGAACTGAGAGGCTGTGTAAATGCAAACAAAGGTTGTTGTTTTTCTTTTCTCCTGGACACTTTGGTATTTTGCATCCAACATACTTTTTCCCTCTTTGGTCCCTTTTTGAAAAGCTACAAGGATGGAAACAATACATCTGCATTCTCAGTTACCTCAATACATGAAGGCTGCCTTACTAGTGTTTTTCTGAGAGAAAGAATGTACCTTGTGCATATTGCAGCCATAATATCAGTCAATAGACTATGGAGAAGTCAGGGGTAAAGGACAGATGATGGAGGGTTTTCAAGTTGTGTCTGACACTGTTTTCACCTGCCTCTCTCTGTCTGTCTGTCTGTCTGTGTATCTCTCTCTCTCTCTCTCTCTCTCTCTCTCTCTCTCTCTCTCTCTCTCTCAGTGGCAGAGGGGTCCCAGTCTTCTCAGACTCAGGTCTTCTCCTGTCCTGAGTGTCCATACGCCTTCACATGTCCATAAACACCTGAAGAGAAGCCACAACGACCTCTACTGTCAAATGCTGAGGAGTGGACAGATCCTACCAGCAGCCTGTCAGCAGACCTCCACCACCAGCTCTGTACCCAGACAGACACAAGGAGACAAGAGAAACCTTTCCACTGTGGACTGTGTGACAAGAGATTCACTCTGTTAGGTAATCTGAAGAGACACCAGCGTGTGCACACCGGGGACAAACCTTATCCGTGCACACAGTGCAGCAAGAGATTCAGTGATTCAAGTAACCTGAGGAGACACCAGGGTCTCCACACTGGAGAGAAACCTTTCCACTGTCGACTGTGTGACACAAGATTCACTCTGTCACATCACCTGAAAATCCACCGGCGTGTGCACACCGGGGAGAAACCATATCCGTGCACGCAGTGCGACAAGAGATTTGTTCAGTCAAGTGATCTCAAGAAACACCAACGTCTCCACACCGGAGAGAAACCTTATCGCTGCGTGGACTGCGACAAGGGTTTCACTTGGTCAAGTGATCTGAAGAAACACCAGCGTCTCCACACTGGAGAGAAACCTTTCTACTGTATACAGTGTGACACGAGGTTCACTTGGTTAGATAGCCTGAAGAACCACCAGCGAGTCCACACTGGACAGAAACAGTTTTAATCAAAACATATTTCGTCGCTGTCGGGCAGAAACCTCAGCGATCTACAAGCGCACAACGTGTCACATCGTTCTGAGCTTGTAGATCTGATATTTTCACTATTAACTCTATGGCTGCCAATGACGTATATATACGTCTTTTAATTATCAGCTGTTGTCCGCCAAAGACGTATATATACGTCATGGAAAAAAAAATAATAATAATAATAATTTTTTTTTTTTTTTTTTTTTTTGCATTTTTTTATAATTTCAACCCTTGTCGAATTACGAACAGATTAGGAGCTAAAAATGTTCGAAGATTTGCTGCTCCATTCACTTCAATGTTAAAATTCAAACGGACAAACAATTCACTTTGTTTTTTGGTTTAAAACTACTGGTTTTGAGCTATATTGAAACATCAAACAACACATGTCAACGAGGTCAAAATGACCTCGTTGACATTTGTGAAACCACACCTGAATCTCATCTGTGATTAGAAACCATCTGGGGATCAATCATACTGGAGGAAAAAAATCTGTGGCTACGCGAACAGGTACCAAAATCATGGCAAAACCCTGGCAGAGGCTACAGACTGTTCTGAAAAAACTCTGGCAGGCAGAGAGTTAACTGGAACATTTTGGTTCCGTTTTCGGAAAAGCGACGGCTTTTGGACATAATGAGGTTTCCACCCGACAGAGACGATATCTAATCTGAAGACACACCAGCATGTCCACACTGTAAAGTAAACCTTTCCATTGTAAACAGTGTTACATGTGATTCCATTGGTTAGAGTCTCTTTACACATTGAATAAAACCTACCATTGTAAACATTGTGACAACAGTGTTCAGCATGGAAACATTGAGTAAAACCTACCATTGTAAACATTGTGACAACAGTGTTAGTGAGTTAGGTCACCAGAAGAGACCCTTTTCAATAGGCCCATAATTGTAGTCATTAGGCCCATAATTGTAGTCATTAGGCCCATGTTTGTAGTCATTAGGCCCATGTTTGTAGTCATTAGTATGGGTCAAACTTCCAAGCACCCAAATGCACGGCCAACTCAAGGCCTATATCCTGTGTTTTGTTGGCTTTGTGTGATGTTATTTTAAAGATTTGCCAACATGATATAGAATTTGTTTTCTTTCATTGAATACAATATAGTATGAATTTTATTTTACTTTATGCTATAGTCTAGTAAGATGTTTTGTTTTACATTGCATAGTAAGACTTGATTTCCTAAATTGATGTCACACTACGTATTTGTTTTCATTTTCTGGATGACAACATTTTGCTTATTTTACTATTTATTTACTATTTATTGTCTGCATAGAATATGACATTTTTGTTATTTGTTTTGACAAAAAGTATTGATAACATACAATAGTATAGTATGAAACTTTTCTTGAAAATGTTTTTTACCTTCTTTCTGAGCAGATATAGTTATGACAGTTATTTATGACATCGTATTGCATGACATTTGTTCTTTTGTTACCTTGTACCTTCTTTCTGAGAAGTGTGACATGTAAATCTGTTAACAGGTTGATTTAACTTAGAACAAATAATTTGTTGTTACCTACTGTAGTACTGACTGAATGTGTTGCTGTTTGTTTCCTGGTTTTGACTGAATGTATTGATTGAATCTGATGTAATCTTGTGTTTTTTTTATCTGTTTGGACCTGGTGTTAATTTGATGTTATTCTCTAATGTTTCTTTAATATGTTTTATTTCGTTGCTGTCGGGCAGAAACCTTGTATCTCCATAATTTAAACGTAATTGTTTTATTCCGTAAATTAATGCCCTATTTTGTCATATAAAAGTATCAAAAATGTCCGCTCTACAAGCTCACAACGTGTCACTATGCAATGTGTTGTGATCTTTAGATCTGCCATTTTTGCTGCTTTTGAAAAACCTTTTAAGTGAAAGTTGGAAGTCTGTCCATTAGAGCACATTATTTTTTCCCATTTCCTGAAAAGTACCAGTTTTGGACAATATGAGGTTTCCACCCGACTCTGGAGTTGATTGTCTCCGCCAGGAGACTATGTTTTCACTTTCCGTCCCCCCCCCCCCCTCGGCCAAGCTAACATTGGTCAAGCCTCACGTGACACGTGACAATATGTTGAAAGAGTGTGCTCGGATTGGCTAGTGAGACGCATGACGTATAGCGGCCTTTAAATAGATGTGTCACTTTGAAAGAGTCTTGGTCTCTTTCAAAGTGAGGTAAGACAGGAATAATCACGAAATGGCTGAGAAATGGCGGAGCAATACATTATGTAGACACACTGGTGTCATCACAATACGTAATATAAATAGCTTAGACAGGATTAATCCAGAACAGTACATTCCAGTACAAACTGATATCACAGTTGATGACAGTTGATAGCACGGTTCTGCTGGCGGAGACTTGTGCTCCGAGGAGCACATTTTCTAGTTTGATCTGTTATTGTCTGATGTTGTTTCATGGTAGAATCTTCAATGAGCTACAGATCAAATCCCTGTTGTTGCACTAATGTGAACCCTGTTATGTCCAGTTACCTTTTCAGATGTTTTTTGCCTTTTCTTGTTACAAAGGAAAATTAATTGAGTCAAGTTGACCCTTAATGAAGTGTTTGTAATGAATGTTGAACTGATCTATAATCTTCACTGGTGTCCATCTTCCTGTTGAACAAGTGGTCAGGCTAACTTCACAGCTAAATTGCCATGGTAACTAAAGTAGGATTGCGTCAATTTTCTTTCGTGAAATCTAGTCATGGATAAACGTATCCAGGGAGAACTGGCTAAGCCAATCTGGCAAAAATAATTCAGCTGTCATGAAACTGATTCATTGCAAATCCTGGCTAAATTAAGCCAGGATAGGTGTTAAATCCAGGCTTAAAGGGATATTTCACTTTCAAAAAAACTTTTGGTCATTTTATAGTCTACTCAGGCTTTAGTGAGCCCTCCAGACCATTGTTAAGTTACTTTATTCAGTATTTAGATATTTGATATTCATTTTACCAGCCACGCCCCCTTCCTATACAAACCCATTATAACTTAAAACTCAATTTTTAACCTTTTTAACCATCAAAAACACCCGTCCTTGGTTCTGGTGACTCACCCTGCCCTCCTAATGTGTGAGGGGGCCGTGTTTTTTTTATTACTTTTTTCATTTATTTTTAATATATATTTTTTGTATTTAATTTTTTCATTTTCCAAAAAAAAATATTAAAAATAAATGAAAAAAGTAATCAAAAAAACACGGCCCCCTCACGCATTAGGAGGGCAGGGTGAGTCACCAGAACCAAGGACGGGTGTTTTTGATGGTTAAACAGATTACATTTTTAGTTTTAAGTTATAATGGGTTTGTATAGGAAGGGGGCGTGGCTGGTAAAATGAATATCAAATATCTAAATACTGAATAAAGCAACTTAAAAACGGTCTGGAGGGCTCACTAAAGCCTGAGTAGACCATAAAATGACCAAAAGTTTTTTTGAAAGTGAAATATCCCTTTAACCCCTAATTCTGCTTTTGTGAATTAGGCCCCTGGGCAAGAGACCCAGAGAGTGTGGGGGGGGACTATACATAGAACTATACAGTATATTGCTAGAGCTGTCAATATAGAAACCTATAGGACCGGACCACCTCCACCTTAACCCCCTGCATGGTGACAGTTGGGGGTGGGGGGCTCTTTCCTCCTCCAGAAGTGTATCAAATCCTTTGTCTTGCTGACATTCAGCTGCACATGTTTCTCATTGCTCCACCCACACAAAGTTCTCCACCACATTCTGTACTCCTTCTCATCCTCCTCGTCAATGCACCCCAAGATAGAGCTATTGTCTGAGAACTTAAAGTGGTCCTCAGGGACCCCCCAGTACTGCTGGGTTTCTATTCTACCAGGAAATTCATATGGCATATCTATCATGTTTCTCTTTTGCTCGACTCACGTTTTCTGCAAAAAAACATTGTTTTGCACCACAAGCTCAATGTAAGTGCTGGTCATGTAGTACTCAAACACATAGGAACACTATGTAGGTGGATTATGTAATGGTGAAACCTTTGTGATTTTACAAGCCTTTTATCCCTACAAGTTCTGTGAATTCTGAGAAACAATGATGAACATTCTCCTGTTTACAAACACAAGTTGTATTTTTACATCACAAAAGAGAATTGCTCTAAATAATAACAACATCCAGGAGAGTATACTGAACAACTGTAATAGTACAAATTAACCCAACAAAACATATATATATATATGTAAATGGTCAAATGTGCGATTGTAAGTGAATATTGTTAACAAAACCCTAGCGTCTCTCAGCATAAAGGTCATCTGCAAAGCAGAATTATCCAGGCTGTTCTAATGCAGCCATGCATGTAGTAAATCAGTGGTTCTCAAACATTTTAGTTTCAAGGACCCTCATAACTCTGAGTGTACAAATAGAACCAAATGGCATGTGTACAGTCAGTCCCTTTAGAACCCCGGCCTTCAAGAAGCCCAGAGGGTCCCTGGACCACACTTTGAGAACCACTACAGTAAATAAAGTGAGGTTTCTGTAATTCCTGCATCTGAACGCAGCAACAACACCAAGTTCACCTTGAAAGTATTTTGGACGTAATCATATGTATTCATATTCTTGTGGATGTAAAGACAACACTGCCCAATACAAACACACCGTAATATACAGTAGTAAAGTAGAAGCATAAAGTAAGGGCTTCACATTGGATGATGCTCTGTGCAAAATGAGTTTTGGCTCCCAAACATAAACTAAATGTATGTTGTAACTAGGAGGTTTGAAGGCAAGGATAAAGGTGCCAATGGCTGTTGTTCATCTGCTTTATTTATTTATTTTCAACATTCAAGTATTAAAACGTATTTTCGCATACGAGAATAATGTTCATAGAAAATGTGCTGGAACAAATATATGAACAACGACCGGTCCCTCAACCCGCTAAAGTCTCACATTAATATCACTGATTAATATCACTGTCCTGCTCACTGTCTGTTATGTCTGGAGTGAGCTCCTCCTCCTCATCATCCTCTTCCTCCTCTCCATCATCATCATCCTCAGGGTTGTCAACTTGGTCGACAGACTCGTTCTGATCGTCTCCTTCCTCCTCCTCTTCAACCTCATCTTCCTCACTACACGTTGCTTCCTCTTCCTCAGCTTCCTCACTACTTGTTCCTTCCTCTTCGACCACCTGGTCTTCCCTTAACTCCACCTCCTCATCTTCCTCCTCCACCTCATCTTCCTCACTACTCTTATCTTCCTCTTCCTCAAGGATGACCTCAAGTGCTTCAACGTCCATCTCCTCTTCCTCCTCTCCCTCCTCCTCCTCTTCCTCTTCCGGAAAATTACCTAAAAAACAACAACTAATCATCAACTAAACTAATTCATCATTCTGATTGGATAGTGTTGTAATGGTGATTCTGATTGGACAGCTTTGTAACGTTGACAGTTATTGGACAGCTAATAGCAGCAATTTGATTTTTTAAGTAAATACTGGACAGCATTGTAAAGACAGTTCTCATTGGATGATTTAGTAATGGCAAATGCTGTATGATTGGCACAGCCAATCAGGATGGCTTTGTCAGTGAATCTGAGTCACTGTTACAAATGGCCTAAATAATGTATGTACACAAACATGGGATACACATCATACTAAGGTCCTTGTAATAAACAAATTAATACTAACCCGTGTGATTATGCAGTAGCTCATGTTCCACCAATCATGTCCGTGGGAACTCATTTTAAACAAGCTTAGTGCTTTTATGAGTTATCCAGTTTAGTAGACCTTGTATTGTGAATTGTACTTCCATGTACTGTTTCTCATGTCTTACTAAATAAAGTACATCAGTCAATCACACAGTGTCAGTATGATAGTGTTCTTACACAGTGTCAGTATGTCAGCCAGTATGATGGCATGGAGCTCCATGTCCAGGAAGGCTTTCATCTCCCCTTCCATCTGTACTCCCAGATCTCCTGTCTTCATGCCTTCAACGCATTCAGGCTTGAACAGCCTCTGTTGTAGCTTCTTCTGCAACCTAAAGGACACACACACACACAGAGCGTGGATTAATCTTCTTCGTTTTGCTTGTTATTAGTTATGTCACAATTATACATAATCGTGTGATGGCAATTTGATACATAATCGTTTAATTTCCATTCATTTGTATAGAAAAACAGCTGGATACAATTAAAGTCATGCTCTGTAACTTTCTTCAATTGAACAAAAGTAATAGAGAGTATGCACATGCGTCACTTTTCCACCGGGACACGGCCCCTCATCTAGACTGAGTGGCAAAACATTGAGCAGCATGGAGTGTTGGAGTTTGGAAGCACTCGTTGGAAATCACTAAACTGTCCAGCGTACCACCTGTTTCTAAATGTCACATGATGCAGGAGGCAGCAGGACTTTGAGTTATTGATTGAAAACGAGCGCTTCCAATCTCTGACACTTAGAAAAATAATCACCTGCACAGAATTTATTGACAGAAAGTATCTCATAACATGTCTCTACGGTGGAGTTTTATGAAACAAAAACTTTGCAGATAGAAAGAGGATAATTCAAGCTTTCCATACAGCTGCCATGTTGGCGAGTTTAACGTTGTTTAATCCAATCAGAATGGACTTTTCTGTGTGGATGTATGGGCTGTCAAGGCCAGAAAGTAGTTTGTTGCCACTCGGTAGGTGTTCCCACATAACTTCCGGGTACGATGATGTCACGCGCATAGCCTCTATAGAAGTACTGGTATATGTTTCACAATAACCATTCCAACAGGGTTTCTGACAACTTATTGTTGCTTTCCAAAATATTGTCAGACGCTATATGAGACTGCAGCTTTCCCTTTGAGCGGTATGTTACATTTAGACCAGGGGGTCTTCAACGTTATTAAGGCCAAGGACCCCTTAGCTGAGAGAGATGGTCCCCCACTACACATTGTATAAAATAGTGTTGCAGATTAAACTTGTTTCATAGATAGCTTCATAGACTGTTTGACAGCACCATCATCAGTGTTGTGTCAATAATGCATGTAGTGGTACAGTACATGCACTTATTGTGTGTGTGTGCGAGCGCACGCAGGCACGCACGATTTGAGGACAAAACAACAAATGCAGTACTTACTGTTCTTCTTTTCTCTTGTATGCCTAAAGATAAATGAGATGCAAGACATTATTTAGCAATTATCAACAATAAACATTCTAAACACTTATAGTGGACTGTGTATATATGAAGGAAGAACAACAGCTCCGATGTACTGTAAAGGAATATATTCATGTATCACAACTCCATACATAGAGAGAGAGAGAGAGAGAGAGAGAGAGAGAGAGAGAGTGTGTGTACCAGGTCTTTCCTATTAATAAGAATTGTGCCCTCAGTCATTTTAGCAGTAAAATATAATTATGTAAAATTCCCCTGGGTAAAGGGGGGGGGGGGGGGGGGGGTCAGCTAAAGGTGCCCTTCACCAATTGTCACTAACAAACATGCAACATAACATGCATAATATAACGTTGCAATGAGAACACTCCTTTAAAAACCCAGCAGGGGGCAGTGCAAGTCAGAAGTTTGTCACTGCAGGAGTGAGGACATTTGAAGAAAGGTTATGTTCAATGTATGCAACGGCTGGATGAATCTGTACCTTTTTAAGGATTTTATAATCAAGTCTTGTCTTTTTAAAAGCAAATATATATATTTCTATGGACCCGAGTACTAATGAAGATGAATGGAATTGAAATATACACATATTTTACATTTCCATCTTGAGGTTGTCTGGAAAACGTAACTTTGTTTGTCTGGAAAACAAACTAAAGTCCTTACCTCAATGAAGCGGAACGGGTTCTGGCTCATGAGGCCCTGGATGCCGCCGCGGACCTCCTGGAGGCGGACCTTGTAGGGATGAGACCATATGAACATTTCAGCTTAAAACTCTTAAAATGACACTTTTACTAAATGCACCCCATCATCCATATTCAGAGGGGAACATTAGCCAAAAATAGCAATTTAGAGATTAGTTGTAGACGCCTAGACGGAAAAAAAGAGGTCCAAGTACAGAGCCAACTCATGTCCAATGTATAAGGAACACAATACATTTAAATCTCTGTGATATGATTATTGTGAAAGTTTTTAAATCGCGATAAACGTTAATGAGTATTGTCCCATCTCTAGTACCTTGTCCTCTTTGATCTTCTTGATGTTTTTGTGGATGTCCAGAGCGTTGAGGTTGCAGTTGTCGTGCGTCAAACCCAGGAGTCTGTCCACGAAGCCGTCCACTTTGACGTGCATCTCCGCACGCAGTCGCCTCATGTAGTTCTCCGTCATCTTCACAAAGTTCTACACAGAACAGGAAAGAGAATGAAAAGAGTCCAAAGGCTTCTTTAACGGATGATCACCTAAATACCCAGAACCCGTTACTTGTTTTTGAGCCGTGGGTTCCTTCGCCTGGTTGTCCAGGCTTTCAGTTTTATGCAGAATATAAGGTCTGTGGTTGACATACATCTAAGAGAGTTTCACATTTTGTTTCAATTATTTGCTTTGGCGTTTGGTTTTTATTATATGAATATGTTGAGCTGCATGAATGAGTCTTGTAATGCCAAATACACGTCGCGACAAAAAAAAAAGCAAACATACCAACAGAATGCCTCGGCTCAGATTAGGAAGGACCTCTCTCTGTGCTTCGCATTGGTTCTGCAATGCAGGTTTTGCTTTAAATCTCAGATCCTTACCCACGTGTTGCCCCACACAAAGAAAGAATGGACTTATCAATAGGCACAGATCTCTGAAAGTATGGCTATGTGAGAGGTGTTCCCTCTTGAAAGGTCTAACACCGTATTGGTATTCCAGGTCTTATGCTGCGTTCACACCGACGGGAAGCTGGACATAAAAAAAAAAAAAAAGCAGAAATCCATTTGAATTAGCGTTTTTTGATCAAACTGGGCGTGTCCAAGTACCTGTCACTCAAGTCTCCGCAAGTGTGCTTTGTTTGAGGAGAGACAAAACAGCGAGTTTGAACAGATGCGCATTTTGAAGTCAAAAATGAAAAATAGCAGCTGTAGATGAGAAATAAGTCTATATTTAGTTACTACATAACCTATTTATGGATACAAAATCTATAGAATGTTTATAAAGCTGCTAAATAACTGAACGAGCCGTCTGGTCGGCTCCCGCATCGCTGCTCTCCAGTAGTCCGTCTGAGGAGACACTCTCACGGCTAGGCACCACGGTGGTTCCCTATGCTAGAAATGACTTAACTTAATTACTTCACAAGAACAATGTTGGTGTAATTAGGAGATTCAACAGGGAATCAATATTTTATATACACAAATTGAGTTAATACACAAAAAAAGTTAAAAGAAAAAATCATGTCGCAGTATATCCTGTTTTTTGGCGGAGTGTCGGCCCCATCCTCCCCGTTCAGCTGCTGCCGTCTCACCGCAGAGATGACAGCGGGAGGCCCCGGTGCCGTCACTGCCGTGGTCCTCGCCTCTCCCCGGGGAGAGGGCTCGCAGGATTGATATACATGCCTGTTCATAGCTAAAGTAGTAGCAGTTTATTTCATAGTTTGATGCTTCGCGACAGACAGACAGAGGCAGGCCGTCTCCCCAGGCCGAGCTGACAGATACACACGTGCCGTGCTGCGGCGGGGAGATCTCCACTTGCTCGCCGAGAGCAGAGCAGGTCAGAGTGATCTGTTGTGATTTGTCGGTGTCCCGGTGATAAAGGTTATTATAAATTCATGACAGTATGCAGTAACTTTAATATTCGTTTTGTGTGGCTGTGTGTAGTCCACTTTGACCTCCGGCGTTCATGTACCCCGCTCCACCGGGTGAGAACCGGGCAAGGGGGACCACGGCGGCATGGTATGATGAGTATAAATTAGGCCTGGGGTTCCCAAACTTTTCAGCTCAAGACGCAACAGATACATAACTGTCCCATTAACTGTAATTGTTCAAATAAAATAAAGTATATTCTATTTGGCGTGCCTTCCTTACTTTGTTCTGTCCGTCCTTCTCGTTCTCTGCCAGCAGTTTCAACTCTGTGATGGTGGACTTCCTCTCAGCTGTGTTCAGCTGATGATCCAGTGCCCCCTGGTGGTGAAAAATAAGCAGAGGAACAGAATAAAGTTAGTCTCTCCATCTCTGAATTAGGGCTTTTAGGGTTGTAATGAGTTAATACTGAATAACATGTTTACTGTGTTTTCGCAGACCTTCACATTTTTCATTATCTGTTAAGTGACCACAATTTTGGTCTAGTTTTTTGGGGGGTTTAGTGTGTCTGTGTGTGTGTGTGTGTGTGTGTGTGTGTGTGTGTGTGTGTGTGTGTGTGTGTGTGTGTGTGTGTGTGTGTGTGTGTGTGTGTGAATAACATGTTTACTGTGTTTTCGCAGACCTTCACATTTTTCATTATCTGTTAAGTGACCACAATTTTGGTCTAGTTTTTTGGGGGGTTTAGTGTGTCTGTGTCTGTGTCTGTCTGTGTGTGTGTGTGTGTGTGTGTGTGTGTGTGTGTGTGTGTGTGTGTGTGTGTGTGTGTGTGTGTGTGTGTGTGTACCTTCAGGTCTTTGGTGGCATTCCTCAGGGTCTTGATAGTGTGGTCCTTGTGGCCTCCTTCCACGATGCAGGCGTTGCACACAAAGGTTTTTTCATCCATGCAGTAATAGCTGTAGTGATGAGCACACATTTACAAACCAATGTTATTTAACATTATGACCATTTAAGAACACTAAAAGCATGCTATGGTTAGGTGTGCATTTTCAGTATCATTTTTGCTTCCTCACATGATGCTGGCACTCGTTAAAAATAACCAATCTATCGGCGAGCTCAAGACCACCTGCCCTCTAAGAAGGTACAATAACCCAAAACTATTCCAGACCATTTCCCTCAAGAAGAGGCTACATTTCCATTTGGAAATGAACCGTTCCATTCACCACGCCCTGTTATCTGGAGGACATGAATGACCGATGAGCATGGATGCACTGTGACTGGGCTTGCCAGTGTTGCTTTTATTTTGGTAGGTTACTCTTATTTTGGAAGCCAAAGATGGTTGATATAGAAAGATTGGCCAAGAGGCGAAATGGTACAAAAATCCTACAAATGGTCTCCTAAGTGGGCGCCGTCTGATCTCGCGAGAGTGTGATGCTGGGACAGAGAAAGGTCGATAATAAAGTTGATTTTCTCCTGACATGTCTCTCTAAAAAAAGCTGTTTTTGTATGAAAAAAGATTGTGTGGGTTGTGACGATCGGGTCCAATATTTATGGGGCTAAAGAATGGTTCAGAAGCGGTGTTCACGTTCACTCTCCCATTGGAATAAATAGACTCCAACCTGCTTCCGGTCTCCTAAAAAGGCGGCCACCTACTTCACGCAGATACGGGAAGTAAACCAGAGATGTCTTGCTTTTTTTTTTGTCTTGTGTTTTACCTGTATATCTCGTCATGATCCCGGCACTTCCTCTTCCTGAAGTCGGTGAACTCCGTGGGGTTGGTCAGCGGGTGATCGTGGAACGCCGGCAGCTCCAGGTGCGGCCTCAGGTGTTCTCGGCACATCATCACCTCACACTTCAGACACATCTTCGCCGCAGGCTTCACCGCCAAAGACGACCGTGGATTCCCGTCCCAGCAAGCGCCGGCGCCTGGGGCTGCTCTCGGAGCGCAGTAGTCACACAGCACCATGACCGGGGTCCTGAGAGGCAGCGGCACCAAGCGGGATGATGGTCCCCTGCGAGTTGAGGTGGCTC
Organism: Gymnoscopelus microlampas; assembly: GCF_963454915.1. Lineage (NCBI taxonomy): Eukaryota > Metazoa > Chordata > Actinopteri > Myctophiformes > Myctophidae > Gymnoscopelus > Gymnoscopelus microlampas. The sequence goes on along the minus strand of NC_139947.1, from coordinate 7,458,048 downwards.
CCTGGCCTAGAGGTGCAACACATAATAGAACAAACCAATATTAATAGTGTGTGTGTGTGTGTGTGTGTGTGTGTGTGTGTGTGTGTGTGTGTGTGTGTGTGTGTGTGTGTGTTATATTTTTTAATGATAATTTAATAAATAATCAATCATTTCATAAGTTTATTAATAATCTAGCCCTATTGTGGGCATGTCATAATATTGTGATGTGTTGTGAGTTTGTAGATTGATTATTTTCACCATTTCTGCATAACACCATTGTGCGACAAAGTATAAAATAGCGGTTAATCGATTCGTTGATGTACTGAATAAAAAAATATAAGAACCTAAAACATATTCAATCCATTATTACATGAATTAAAAAAATATATCCACTAGTTTCCTAGGGCGTTGTGGGCATCCTTCCTGTCGATTTGATCAGGTATCAGGAATCAATTCGACAGGAAGTAATGCCCATAATGCCCTAGGAAACTTGTGGATAGAATAATCACTCAAAGTACTGGATATATTTGCATGCCTACCCTGGCGTCTGTTCCGGTAATCCTCGGCGATGTTGGCCAGTTTGAAGTTCTTCTGGAGCTGGTCGGTGGAGGAGCAGGTGACTCTGCACTCTGGGCAGGAGAACCAGGCGCGTTGGGGCCGGATGAGGCGCTGGAGGCAGTGCAGGCAGAAGTTGTGTCCACAGGGCAGCTGGTGGGGCTCCAGGTACAGCTCCAGACATACCGGACAGGTCAGCTCCACCCGCAGGACACTGGTGGGAGATTCTGGCAGGGCACACGCCATGGTGGGGGGAGGAGGGGCTTGTACAGACGGCTGCTGATGGAGGGAGGAGGGGCTCGTACAGACTGCTGCTGATGGGGGGATTAAAGCAAAAATAAGTTATTTTTTTAAGTTATTAGGCTAACTGTTCCACAAACTTCAAATGCTATAGCAAATGGTTCTCAAACTTTTTCACATCAAGGACCCTCAAATTAATATGTATTTGTCTGGAACCCAACCCGAAAATATTTTGTGCCAGGGACCCCCATACAAGATTTGGGTTAACATTTTTCAAAAATATTCCACATTTGTTAAAGATTTTTTTTCTTTTTTCAAAAAGCAGGTGTATACTATAGGTTTAAAGTGGTTGAACTGATTTGTATGCTACTTTTACTTGTAAAGTACTTCTACATTGCAGTATTGATACATTTTAAGTAAAAAATAAGTACTTTTTCCACCACTGCATGTACACACTAAACATTTCAACATTTGCCAATGACAGAGCGTTTTCACTTCAGTCATTAAGGACATGAATTAGCAGGTAAACACAGGTTTAATTCAATTAAAGCTCTTTCCAGTGAGCCTTAACATGCACAGTAGCATCATGACTCTGTTTGAGACCTTAATTACTATAACTGTTTACACCTGTGATGATAACCCTACTTCTCATGATGCCAAAATGGATTCTGTCGTTCTGTGAAACAGTTGTCTTTGCCTCTGCATTAAACACAACCATGGTTCCACTGCCATTGTTTGAGGTCAAACAAAACAACATGTCTCCAGACGTTGTTTATTATTATGAATGAATAACCACCACCGTTATTTCACCTATACTGATGTTTGATGTTTTGAAGTCATTATGATTATCATCATCATCATGCACATCACAAGCCACATGACTAGGATGAACGTCAACATAGTGTTAGCACTTTCTACCTTTTTGGCCCGTACATCTACGTAAACGTTCAGATTTCAAATATAAAGTGCTCACCCCATGGCCATGGATGTTACAATTATGTACGGATCCTCAGAAGTATCCGTATACTCCCTATTGTTCAATAAAAAGCATTTTAATCCGATCGGAGGCCATTTTCTCATATTGTTATAATGTATCAGAGTGCAATACAACTCCCAAACGATAGGGTCACGCGGTTCAAAGCAAATGGAAAAAATACGGAGAAAACGGCCACCGATCGGTTTAAAATGCTTTTTAGTGAATAATACGGAAGATATGGGTACTTCTAAGGGTCCGTACAGAATTGTAACATCCGTTGCCATGGGGTGAGCACTTTATATTTGAAATCTGAACGTTTATGTAGATGTGCAGGCCAAAAAGGGAGACCGTGCAAACACTATGTTGAAGTTCATCCATGACGGTATAATATATGACAGTCATGTTTCAGGGCTAATCATGCACTGTAGCAGCCAGTCAGTCATTACCTTCCTTACTGTTGACTGAAGTTGTCTTGTCCGCTAGTCTCTTGGTGGGAGATCCAGAATATAATCAGTTGATCAAACAATCTGTCATTCAACTCATCAGAGAATGTGACAGGAGGAGTTTGTCTAAAACATGCTGAACAGTGAACACCAAACCATGTGGAAATGACTCTGATTTAACAGCGACGACCACGCCCCCAAACTCTGTGATTGGCTGTTTTTTTTTTAACCACTTAAAACCCCAGTGGTGGAAAAAGTAAGTAAAAGTATCAATACTGCATACAAGTAAAAATCCGGAATTCAAAATGTACCCGTTCTCTATCAACATTTACTAAAGTAGAAAGTACGCTACTCATTATGCACATTGTTCCATTTCACAAGTTTTCAAGTGTGTAAAATGTATAAAATCTTTTTAAAATTGCAGATCTACAAGCTCACATGTGAGCTTTCAAAATCTACAAAGTAACTAGTAACTAAAGTTTGGAAATAATTGTAGTGAAGTAAAAGTAGGCTATAATATGTGCTTCTGAGAGGTAGTGGAGTAGAAGTAAAAGTACTGAAAATTGGAAATACTCCAGCAAATAAAAATACCTCAAAATTGTACTTAAGTACAGTACTTCAGTTAATGTACTAGTTACTTTACACCACTGCTTAAACCCCACACTTAGTTGACTGGATTCCCAAGGGCTCTATAGGCAACTAAACACCCTGTTTTTGCTGGGGAAATTGGATTCCTTAGCTGAGAGACAGATGAAGCAGGGACCCACACAGGTTGTATACAATTGTGTTGCAAATGAAACTTTTTCATAGATTTTATAGATAGCTTCATATTGTTTGACAGCACTATCATCAGTGTTGTGTCATTTATTTATTTTTAGTGTACATATTATCTTTTCTATGAATATGTTGGATTCATGTTAACATCCCCAATGGAAATAAGCTATAGGCTTTCTTGGGTTATCCTTTTCATCCTTTTGTATAAAACTGTACCTCTGTGCTTTATTATTCTTTTTGCAAACTAAACTAAATTAATAAAGTATTCAATCAAAATGAGAATATTTTGTGCCAGAGACTCCCCATACCAGATTTAGGTGGGCACCAAAACATTCTGGGCACTTAAGGAGATGTGGACACCTGGAAGAGTGGGCACTAACACTTAATAGGGGTGGAGAAGACTGGGCATTAGGAAAAGTGCCCACTCTTCCTGGTGCCCAGTTATCCGGGTTCCCAGTATTCCTGGTGCCAAGATTTCCCTAGTGCACACTCTTTTCCAGCCCAAAGTGCCCACTCTTCCAGGTGCCCCCCTATGTGCCCACTTGTCCAAGGTTCCCAGTTATCCCTAGTGCCCAGAATGTTTTGGTGCCCACCTATCCTGTTACCATGTGGCCTATAGCAAACTGTAGCTTCCATAGTTTGAAGGACGGTCAAAATATCAGCATTTCAACATGATTTATAATGATAATGGTAAAAGGAAAAAATATATAATAATAACAAACACACACACACACACACACACACACACACACACACACACACACACACACACACACACACACACACACACACACACACACACAGTAGCAACGTTTGTGTTGTGGGAGACTTTGAGTATCATTTACGTTCTGTCGTACGACGCTGCCGCGCGCCTAAAAACAGCCGATTTACAAGCTCACGACACATTGTATCCGCAACGCATTGTGAGCTTGTAGGTCTGCTGTTTTTAGGCGCGCGGCGACACCGTCGTACGACAGAACGTAAATGAGGCTCAGGCAGGAGTTTTCCCGCTTCTCCTCGTGAAGACAAAGGAAGAGTTTGACTGAAGGTTTAGAGACAGAAGGTAGAAGTAGAATTATAAATATAAATATAGCTGCAAGCAGCGATAATACGGGGCCAGTGAATAGAGAGAGAGAGAGACATGGAAACGGAATAGATTGAAGAGAGAGAGAGTGACATGGAAACAATAGATTGATGAGAGAGAGAGATGGAAACATAATGGTTTGATTGGAAATCTCAACCTACTGCCATTAACAGCATTTGAACTCTCAACCTTCAGACTAATAGGCTGCAACACTACCTATAGTGCTATAGCTTTGTCCAGGCTGATATTGTCTGTTGAAGATCATAAACTCTTGCCTTCTTTCATGAACCAAGCCCCTGTTTCACTAACACTAAGATCACTCGTTCACAAACCATTTACCAATGAAGAAATTGTACATCTCCTCAGAACCAAAACTAGTGAAAGTAGCCGATCTACAAGCTCACAAACCACGAAAAGTTGTGAGATTGTAGATCAGCTATTTTCAGAATGAAGTATGTCATACGTTGAAAAAACGTACTCTCAAATAAGCATTTCAGGTTATCTTTACCATTTGCACATGTATTCATTGATACAGTCATGTTGTTTGCAATTCAACTTAAATGAAGTCTGCATCAAGTGAGGCTTGAACTGGCGACCTTGAGATTGTGAGGCATTCATTTAAGGGAGACGCCATTGGCCCAACAGACAAGTAAAGTGAAAAAGGAGATCACACAGATGATACAGTTTCACGCAAATAGCTGAAAAATCCTGGGTTTAAGTGTTTTTCAAACTGCTCAAAATTGCGGACAATCTAAGGGCGGAGCTTACTGGTCAAAGTGATAGATGTGTTCCTCATGAGTCAAGGCACAAGTGTAAGCAAGTTTCACGACTTTCGGCCAAACGAGGCATGACTTTTGCCTGTTTAAAGTTTGCATTTTCAAAAAATTGTTATAGCGCCCCCCTTTGGCCAATTGGAGTGAGATTGGTTTCAGTGATATTTGGAATGACTCTCTACATTACTGCAACGTTTCAAAGAAATGTGAGTCTTGCATGTATGTGTTAGGGGCAGATGAATAATTTTCATAAAACTGTAATAGTTAAAATCTATCTCCTCCTGGGATTTTTGAGCAATCTGCACGAAACATTTTACACATGAACTTTGGACCACTGCCTACAAAAATTTCCAACGGATTTTCCATAAGTGAAAAAATGCAGAAGTTAGGAGCCAATGACTGTTTTTCATATAATTCAAAATGGTGGGCGATCTAAAGGTCAGAGGTCAAAAGTCAGACCACGAAAGTTGTCGGGCATGAAGAGACGCATGTGTGTATCGAAGTTTCATGGTTGTAGGTCAAACAGGGCATGAGTTGTACCTGTTCAAAGTTGGCACTTTCAATTGAGTGCTATAGCGCCACCCTTTGACGAATGAGTGTGAGAATTATTTCTTGGTAGTTTTTCATGAGCATCTACCATATGGCCGAGTTTCGTAAAAAGCGTATGCACGGTTAAGCCAGAACTGGCAAAAACAAGTATTTTTCAAACTGCTCAAAATTGCGGAAAATCTAAGGGCGGAGCTTAATGGTCAAATCGATACGTGTGTTCTTCATGAGTCAAGGCACATGTGTAAGCAAGTTTCACGACTTTCGGCCAAACGAGGCATGACTTATGCCTGTTTAAAGTCTGCCTTTTAAAAAAATTGCTATAGCGCCCCCTTTTGGCCAATTGGAGTAAGATTGGTTTCAGTGATATTTGGAATGACCCTGTACATTTCTGCAAAGTTTCAAAGAAATGTGAGTCTGCATGTATGTTTTAGGCACAGATGAATAATTTTCATAAAACTGTAATAGTTAAAATCTATCTCCTCCTGGGATTTTTGAGCAATCTGCACGAAACGTTTCGTACATGAACTTTGGACCACTTTATACAAAAATTTTCCAACGGATTTTCCATAAGTGAAAAAATGCAGAAGTTAGGAGCCAATGACTGTTTTTCATATAATTCAAAATGGTGGGAGATCTAAAGGTCAGAGGTCAAAAGTCAGAGTGTGAAAGTTGTTAAGCATGAGGAGACGCATATGTGTATCCAAGTTTCATGGCTGTAGGTCAAACAGGGCATGAATTGTACCTGGTCAAAGTTGGCATTTTCAATTGAGTGCTATAGCGCCACCTTTGGACGAAAGATTGTGAGAATTATTTTTTGATCGTTTTTCATGACCATCTACCATATGGCCGAGTTTCGTAAAAACCGA
>NC_139947.1:7409309-7446809 GCF_963454915.1 Gymnoscopelus microlampas | reverse complement strand
TTGTAGATCTGATATTTTCACTATTAACTGGAACATTTTGGTTCCGTTTTCGGAAAAGCGACGGCTTTTGGACATAATGAGGTTTCCACCCGACAGAGACGATATCTAATCTGAAGACACACCAGCATGTCCACACTGTAAAGAAAACCTTTCCATTGTAAACAGTGTTACATGTGATTCCATTGGTTAGAGTCTCTTTACACATTGAATAAAACCTACCATTGTAAACATTGTGACAACAGTGTTCAGCATGGAAACATTGAGTAAAACCTACCATTGTAAACATTGTGACAACAGTGTTAGTGAGTTAGGTCACCAGAAGAGACCCTTTTCAATAGGCCCATGTTTGTAGTCATTAGGCCCATAATTGTAGTCATTAGGCCCATGTTTGTAGTCATTAGGCCCATGTTTGTAGTCATTAGGCCCATGTTTGTAGTCATTAGCGCCAGCTATACGCCATCAGTATGGGTCAAACTTCCAAGCACCCAAATGCACGGCCAACTCAAGGCCTATATCCTGTGTTTTGTTGGCTTTGTGTGATGTTATTTTAAAGATTTGCCAACATGATATAGAATTTGTTTTCTTTCATTGAATACAATATAGTATGAATTTTATTTTACTTTATGCTATAGTCTAGTAAGATGTTTTTTTTTATTGCATAGTAAGACTTGATTTCCTAAATTGATGTCACACTACGTATTTGTTTTCATTTTCTGGATGACAACATTTTGCTTATTTTACTATTTATTTACTATTTATTGTCTGCATAGAATATGACATTTTTGTTATTTGTTTTGACAAAAAGTATTGATAACATACAATAGTATAGTATGAAACTTTTCTTGAAAATGTTTTTTACCTTCTTTCTGAGCAGATATAGTTATGACAGTTATTTATGACATCGTATTGCATGACATTTGTTCTTTTGTTACCTTGTACCTTCTTTCTGAGAAGTGTGACATGTAAATCTGTTAACAGGTTGATTTAACTTGGAACAAATAATTTGTTGTTACCTACTGTAGTACTGACTGAATGTGTTGCTGTTTGTTTCCTGGTTTTGACTGAATGTATTGATTGAATCTGATGTAATCTTGTGTTTTTTTTATCTGTTTGGACCTGGTGTTAATTTGATGTTATTCTCTAATGTTTCTTTAATATGTTTTATTTCGTTGCTGTCGGGCAGAAACCTTGTATCTCCATAATTTAAACGTAATTGTTTTATTCCGTAAATTAATGCCCTATTTTGTCATATAAAAGTATCAAAAATGTCCGCTCTACAAGCTCACAACGTGTCACTATGCAATTAGACTGAGAGAACGAGAGCAATCCATGGTCTCGAAGGGCGGATCCAAACCCAGGCGCCCGGAGCAGGCGCGTCCTCCGATTGCTTCACCAATCTATGTCCCCGCCTCCCCCCCCCTCCCCCCCCCCCCCCCCCCGGTCTGTGCACGGAGCAGGCTGACGTCACCAAATTTAGAGCGACGCCCCTCTGCACTCTGAATGGTTAGGAGATAACAAGCTTCAAAGACCATCGTTCCTGCATCGTTCCCCCAGACTTTTTTCTTTTGTAACAAAAAAAATGGCTGGGTTTCCGAGGCTACTATGCAATGTGTTGTGATCTTTAGATCTGCCATTTTTGCTGCTTTTGAAAAACCTTTTAAGTGAAAGTTGGAAGTCTGTCCATTAGAGCAAATTATTTTTTCCCATTTCCTGAAAAGTACCAGTTTTGGACAATATGAGGTTTCCACCCGACTCTGGAGTTGATTGTCTCCGCCAGGAGACTATGTTTTCACTTTCCGTCCCCCCCCCCCCCCCCTCGGCCAAGCTAACATTGGTCAAGCCTCACGTGACACGTGACAATACGTTGAAAGAGTGTGCTCGGATTGGCTAGTGAGACGCATGACGTATAGCGGCCTTTAAATAGATGTGTCACTTTGAAAGAGTCTTGGTCTCTTTCAAAGTGAGGTAAGACAGGAATAATCACGAAATGGCTGAGAAATGGCGGAGCAATACATTATGTAGACACACTGGTGTCATGACAATACGTAATATAAATAGCTTAGACAGGATTAATCCAGAACAGTACATTCCAGTACAAACTGATATCACAGTTGATGACAGTTGATAGCACGGTTCTGCTGGCGGAGACTTGTGCTCCGAGGAGCACATTTTCTAGTTTGATCTGTTATTGTCTGATGTTGTTTCATGGTAGAATCTTCAATGAGCTACAGATCAAATCCCTGTTGTTGCACTAATGTGAACCCTGTTATGTCCAGTTACCTTTTCAGATGTTTTTTGCCTTTTCTTGTTACAAAGGAAAATTAATTGAGTCAAGTTGACCCTTAATGAAGTGTTTGTAATGAATGTTGAACTGATCTATAATCTTCACTGGTGTCCATCTTCCTGTTGAACAAGTGGTCAGGCTAACTTCACAGCTAAATTGCCATGGTAACTAAAGTAGGATTGCGTCAATTTTCTTTCGTGAAATCTAGTCATGGATAAACGTATCCAGGGAGAACTGGCTAAGCTAATCTGGCAAAAATAATTCAGCTGTCATGAAACTGATTCATTGCAAATCCTGGCTAAATTAAGCCAGGATAGGTGTTAAATCCAGGCTTAACCCCTAATTCTGCTTTTGTGAATTAGGCCCCTGGGCAAGAGACCCAGAGAGTGTGGGGGGGGACTATACATAGAACTATACAGTATATTGCTACAGCTGTCAATATAGAAACCTATAGGACCGGACCACCTCCACCTTAACCCCCTGCATGGTGACAGTTGGGGGTGGGGGGCTCTTTCCTCCTCCAGAAGTGTATCAAATCCTTTGTCTTGCTGACATTCAGCTGCACATGTTTCTCATTGCTCCACCCACACAAAGTTCTCCACCACATTCTGTACTCCTTCTCATCCTCCTCGTCAATGCACCCCAAGATAGAGCTATTGTCTGAGAACTTAAAGTGGTCCTCAGAGACCCCCAAGTACTGCTGGGTTTCTATTCTACCAGGAAATTCATATGGAATATCTATCATGTTTCTCTTTTGCTCGACTCACGTTTTCTGCAAAGAACCATTGTTTTGCACCACAAGCTCCATGTAAGTGCTGGTCATGTAGTACTCAAACACATAGGAACACTATGTAGGTGGATTATGTTAAGGTGAAACCTTTGTGATTTTACAAGCCTTTTATCCCTACCAATTCTGTGAATTCTGAGAAACCATGATGAACATTCTCCTGTTTACAAACACAAGTTGTATTTTTACATCACAAAAGAGAATTGCTCTAAATAATAACAACATCCAGGAGAGTATACTGAACAACTGAAATAGTACAAATTAATCCAACAAAACATATATATGTAAATGGTCAAATGTGCGATTGTAAGTGAATATTGTTAACAAAACCCTAGTGTCTCTCAGCATAAAGGTCATCTGCAAAGCAGAATTATCCAGGCTGTTCTAATGCAGCCATGCATGTAGTAAATCAGTGGTTCTCAAACATTTTAGTTTCAAGGACCCTCATAACTCTGAGTGTACAAATAGAACCAAATGGCATGTGTACAGTCAGTCCCTTTAGAACCCCGGCCTTCAAGAAGCCCAGAGGGTCCCTGGACCACACTTTGAGAACCACTACAGTAAATAAAGTGAGGTTTCTGTAATTCCTGCATCTGAACGCAGCAACAACACCAAGTTCACCTTGAAAGTATTTTGGACGTAATCATATGTATTCACATTCTTGTGGATGTAAAGACAACACTGCCCAATACAGACACACCGTAATATACAGTAGTAAAGTAGAAGCATAAAGTAAGGGCTTCACATTGGATGATGCTCTGTGCAAAATGAGTTTTGGCTCCCAAACATAAACTAAATGTATGTTGTAACTAGGAGGTTTGAAGGCAAGGATAAAGGTGCCAATGGCTGTTGTTCATCTGCTTTATTTATTTATTTTCAACATTCAAGTATTAAAACGTATTTTTGCATACAAGAATAATGTTCATAGAAAATGTGCTGGAACAAATATATGAACAACGACCGGTCTCTCAACACGCTAAAGTCTCACATTAATATCACTGATTAAAATCACTGTCCTGCTCACTGTCTGTTATGTCTGTAGTGAGCTCCTCCTCCTCATCATCCTCTTCCTCCTCTCCATCATCATCATCCTCAGGGTTGTCAACTTGGTCGACAGACTCGTTCTGATCGTCTCCTTCCTCCTCCTCTTCCTCTCCAACCTCATCTTCCTCACTACACGTTGCTTCCTCTTCCTCAGCTTCCTCACTACTTGTTCCTTCCTCTTCCTCCACGACCACCTGGTCTTCCCTTAACTCCACCTCCTCATCTTCCTCCTCCACCTCATCTTCCTCACTACTCTTATCTTCCTCTTCCTCAAGTGCTTCAACGTCCATCTCCTCTTCCTCCTCTCCCTCCTCCTCCTCTTCCTCCTCTCCCTCCTCCTCCTCTTCCGGAAAATTACCTAAAAAACAACAACTAATCATCAACTAAACTAATTCATCATTCTGATTGGATAGTGTTGTAATGGTGATTCTGATTGGACAGCTTTGTAACGTTGACAGTTATTGGACAGCTAATAGCAGCAATTTGATTTGAAGTAAGTAAATACTGGACAGCATTGTAAAGGCAGTTCTCATTGGATGATTTAGTAATGGCAAATGCTGTATGATTGGCACAGCCAATCAGGATGGCTTTGTCAGTGAATCTGAGTCACTGTTACAAATAGCCTAAATAATGTACTGTACACAAACATGGGATACACATCATACTAAGGTCCTTGTAATAAACATGAATTAATACTAAATGTAATAGTCAGTGGTGGAAACATTTCATTCACCCGTGTGATTATACAGTAGCTCATGTTCCACCAATCGTGTGCGTGGGAACTCATTTTAAACAAGCTTAGTGCTTTTATGAGTTATCCAGTTTAGTAGACCTTGTATTGTGAATTGTACTTATATGTACTGTTTCTCATGTCTTACTAAATAAAGTACATCAATCAATCACACAGTGTCAGTATGATAGTGTTCTTACACAGTGTCAGTATGTCAGCCAGTATGATGGCATGGAGCTCCATGTCCAGGAAGGCTTTCATCTCCCCTTCCATCTGTACTCCCAGATCTCCTGTCTTCATGCCTTCAACGCATTCAGGCTTGAACAGCCTCTGGTGTAGCTTCTTCTGCAACCTAAAGGACACACACACACACAGAGCGTGGATTAATCTTCTTCGTTTTGCTTGTTATTAGTTATGTCACAATTATACATAATCGTGTGATGGCAATTTGATACATAATCGTTTAATTTCCATTCATTTGTATAGAAAAACAGCTGGATACAATTAAAGTCATGCTCTGTAACTTTCTTCAATTGAACAAAAGTAATAGAGAGTATGCACATGCGTCACTTTTCCACCGGGACACGCCCCCTCATCTAGACTGAGTGGCAAAACATTGAGCAGCATGGAGTGTTGGAGTTTGGAAGCACTCGTTGGAAATCACTAAACTGTCCTGCACACCACCTGTTTCTAAATGTCACAAGATGCAGGAGGCAGCAGGACTTTGAGTTATTGATTGAAAACGAGCGCTTCCAATCTCTGACACTTAGAAAAATAATCACCTGCACAGAATTTATTGACAGAAAGTATCTCATAACATGTCTCTACGGTGGAGTTTTATGAAACAAAAACTTTGCAGATAGACAGAGGATAATTCAAGCTTTCCATACAGCTGCCATGTTGGCGAGTTTAACGTTGTTTAATCCAATCAGAATGGACTTTTCTGTGTGGATGTATGGGCTGTCAAGGCCAGAAAGTAGTTTGTTGCCACTCGGTAGGTGTTCCCACATAACTTCCGGGTACGATGATGTCACGCGCATAGCCTCTATAGAAGTACTGGTATATGTTTCACAATAACCATTCCAACAGGGTTTCTGACAACTTATTGTTGCTTTCCAAAATATTGTCAGACGCTATATGAGACTGCAGCTTTCCCTTTGAGCGGTATGTTACATTTAGACCAGGGGGTCTTCAACGTTATTAAGGCCAAGGACCCCTTAGCTGAGAGAGATGGTCCCCCACTACACATTGTATAAAATAGTGTTGCAGATTAAACTTGTTTCATAGATAGCTTCATAGACTGTTTGACAGCACCATCATCAGTGTTGTGTCAATAATATGCATGTAGTGGTACAGTACATGCACTTATTGTGTGTGTGTGCGAGCGCACGCAGGCACGCACGATTTGAGGACAAAACAACAAATGCAGTACTTACTGTTCTTCTTTTCTCTTGTATGCCTAAAGATAAATGAGATGCAAGACATTATTTAGCAATTATCAACAATAAACATTCTAAACACTTATAGTGGACTGTGTATATATGAAGGAAGAACAACAGCTCCGATGTACTGTAAAGGAATATATTCATGTATCACAACTCCATACATAGAGAGAGAGAGAGAGAGAGAGTGAGAGTGTGTACCAGGTCTTTCCTATTAATAAGAATTGTGCCCTCAGTCATTTTAGCAGTAAAATATAATTATGTAAAATTCCCCTGGGTAAAGGGGGGGGGGGGGGGTCAGCTAAAGGTGCCCTTCACCAATTGTCACTAACAAACATGCAACATAACATGCATAATATAACGTTGCAATGAGAACACTCCTTTAAAAACCCAACAGGGGGCAGTGCAAGTCAGAAGTTTGTCACTGCAGGAGTGAGGACATTTGAAGAAAGGTTATGTTCAATGTATGCAACGGCTGGATGAATCTGTACCTTTTTAAGGATTTTATAATCAAGTCTTGTCTTTTTAAAAGCAAATATATATATTTCTATGGACCCGAGTACTAATGAAGATGAATGGAATTGAAATATACACATATTTTACATTTCCATCTTGAGGTTGTCTGGAAAACGTAACTTTGTTTGTCTGGAAAACAAACTAAAGTCCTTACCTCAATGAAGCGGAACGGGTTCTGGCTCATGAGGCCCTGGATGCCGCCGCGGACCTCCTGGAGGCGGACCTTGTAGGGATGGGACCATATGAACATTTCAGCTTAAAACTCTTAAAATGACACTTTTACTAAATGCACCCCATCATCCATATTCAGAGGGGAACATTAGCCAAAAATAGCAATTTAGAGATTAGTTGCAGACGCCTAGACGGAAAAAAAGAGGTCCAAGTACAGAGCCAACTCATGTCCAATGTATAAGGGACACGATACATTTAAATCTCTGTGATATGATTATTGTGAAAGTTTTTAAATCGCGATAAACGTTAATGAGTATTGTCCCATCTCTAGTACCTTGTCCTCTTTGATCTTCTTGATGTTTTTGTGGATGTCCAAAGCGTTGAGGTTGCAGTGGTCGTGCGTCAAACCCAGGAGTCTGTCCACGAAGCCGTCCACTTTGACGTGCATCTCCGCACGCAGTCGCCTCATGTAGTTCTCCGTCATCTTCACAAAGTTCTACACAGAACAGGAAAGAGGATGAAAAGAGTCAAAAGACTTCTTTAACGGATGATCACCTAAATACCCAGAACCCGTTACTTATTTTTGAGCCGTGGGTTCCTTCGCCTGGTTGTCCAGGCTTTCAGTTTTATGCAGAATATAAGGTCTGTGGTTGACATACATCTAAGAGAGTTTCACATTTTGTTTCAATTATTTGCTTTGGCGTTTGGTTTTTATTATATGAATATGTTGAGCTGCATGAATGAGTCTTGTAATGCCAAATACACGTCGCGACAAAAAAAAAAGCAAACACACCAACAGAATGCCTCGGCTCAGATTAGGAAGGACCTCTCTCTGTGCTTCGCATTGGTTCTGCAATGCAGGTTTTGCTATAAATCTCAGATCCTTACCCACGTGTTGCCCCACACAAAGAAAGAATGGACTTATCAATAGGCACAGATCTCTGAAAGTATGGCTATGTGAGAGGTGTTCCCTCTTGAAATGTCTAACACCATATTGGTATTCCAGGTCTTATGCTGCGTTCACACCGACGGGAAGCTGGACATAAAAAAAAAAAAAAAAGCAGAAATCCATTTGAATTAGCGTTTTTTGATCAAACTGGGCGTGTCCAAGTACCTGTCACTCAAGTCTCCGCAAGTGTGCTTTGTTTGAGGAGAGACAAAACAGCGAGTTTGAACAGATGCGCATTTTTAAGTCAAAAATGAAAAATAGCAGCTGTAGATGAGAAATAAGTCTATATTTAGTTACTACATAACCTATTTATGGATACAAAATCTATAGAATGTTTATAAAGCTGCTAAATAACTGAACGAGCCGTCTGGTCGGCTCCCCCATCGCTGCTCTCCAGTAGTCCGTCTGAGGAGACACTCTCACGGCTAGGCACCACGGTGGTTCCCTATGCTAGAAATGACTTAACTTAATTACTTCACAAGAACAATGTTGGTGTAATTAGGAGATTCAACAGGGAATCAATATTTTATATACACAAATTGAGTTAATACACAAAAAAAGTTAAAAGAAAAAATCATGTCGCAGTATATCCTGTTTTTTGGCGGAGTGTCGGCCCCATCCTCCCCGTTCAGCTGCTGCCGTCTCACCGCAGAGATGACAGCGGGAGCCCTCGGTGCCGTCACTGCCGTGGTCCTCGCATCTCCCCGGGGAGAGGGCTCGCAGGATTGATATACATGCCTGTTCATAGCTAAAGTAGTAGCAGTTTATTTCATAGTTTGATGCTTCGCGACAGACAGACAGACAGAGGCAGGCCGTCTCCCCAGGCCGAGCTGACAGACACACACGTGCCGTGCTGCGGCGGGGAGATCTCCACTTGCTCGCCGAGAGCAGAGCAGGTCAGAGTGATCTGTTGTGATTTGTCGGTGTCCCGGTGATAAAGGTTATTATAAATTCATGACAGTATGCAGTAACTTTAATATTCGTTTTGTGTGGCTGTGTGTAGTCCACTTTGACCTCCGGCGTTCATCTACCCCGCTCCACCGGGTGAGAACCGGGCAAGGGGGACCACGGCGGCATGGTATGATGAGTATAAATTAGGCCTGGGGTTCCCAAACTTTTCAGCTCAAGACGCAACAGATACATAACTGTCCCATTAACTGTAATTGTTCAAATAAAATAAAGTATATTCTATTTGGCGTGCCTTCCTTACTTTGTTCTGTCTGTCCTTCGCGTTCTCTGCCAGCAGTTTCAACTCTGTGATGGTGGACTTCCTCTCAGCTGTGTTCAGCTGATGATCCAGTGCCCCCTGGTGGTGAAAAATAAGCAGAGGAACAGAATAAAGTTAGTCTCTCCATCTCTGAATTAGGGCTTTTAGGGTTGTAATGAGTTAATACTGAATAACATGTTTACTGTGTTTTCGCAGACCTTCACATTTTTCATTATCTGTTAAGTGACCACAATTTTGGTCTAGTTTTTTGGGGGGTTTAGTGTGTCTGTCTGTCTGCGTGTCTGCGTGTCTGTGTGTCTGTGTGTGTGTGTGTGTGTCTGTGTGTGTGTGTGTGTGTGTGTGTGTGTGTGTGTGTGTGTGTGTGTGTGTGTGTGTGTGTGTGTGTGTGTACCTTCAGGTCTTTGGTGGCATTCCTCAGGGTCTTGATAGTGTGGTCCTTGTGGCCTCCTTCCACGATGCAGGCGTTGCACACAAAGGTTTTTTCATCCATGCAGTAATAGCTGTAGTGATGAGCACACATTTACAAACCAATGTTATTTAACATTATGACCATTTAAGAACACTAAAAGCATGCTATGGTTAGGTGTGCATTTTCAGTATCATTTTTGCTTCCTCACATGATGCTGGCACTCGTTAAAAATAACCGATCTATCGGCGAGCTCAAGACCACCTGCCCTCTAAGAAGGTACAATAACCCAAAACTATTCCAGACCATTTCCCTCAAGAAGAGGCTACATTTCCATTTTGAAATGAACCGTTCCATTCACCACGCCCTGTTATCTGGAGGACATGAATGACCGATGAGCATGGATGCACTGTGACTGGGCTTGCCAGTGTTGCTTTTATTTTGGTAGGTTACTCTTATTTTGGAAGCCAAAGATGGTTGATATAGAAAGATTGGCCAAGAGGCGAAATGGTACAAAAATCCTACAAATGGTCTCCTAAGTGGGCGCCGTCTGATCTCGCGAGAGTGTGATGCTGGGACAGAGAAAGGTCGATAATAAAGTTGATTTTCTCCTGACATGTCTCTCTAAAAAAAGCTGTTTTTGTATGAAAAAAGATTGTGTGGGTTGTGACGATCGGGTCCAATATTTATGCCGCTAAAGAATGGTTCAGAAGCGGTGTTCACGTTCACTCTCCCATTGGAATAAATAGACTCCAACCTGCTTCCGGTCTCCTAAAAAGGCGGCCACCTACTTCACGCAGATACGGGAAGTAAACCAGAGATGTCTTGCTTTTTTTTTTGTCTTGTGTTTCACCTGTATATCTCGTCATGATCCCGGCACTTCCTCTTCCTGAAGTCGGTGAACTCCGTGGGGTCGGTCAGCGGGTGATCGTGGAACGCCGGCAGCTCCAGGTGCGGCCTCAGGTGTTCTCGGCACATCATCACCTCACACTTCAGACACATCTTCGCCGCAGGCTTCGCCGCCAAAGCGGTGGCGCCAGACGACCGTGGATTCCCGTCCCAGCAAGCGCCGGCGCCTGGGGCTGCTCTCGGAGCGCAGTAGTCACACAGCACCATGACCGGGGTCCTGGCCAGCAGCGGCACCAAGCGAGATGATGGTCCCCTGCGAGTTGAGGTGGCTCCCTGGCCTAGAGGTGCAACACATAATAGAACAAACCAATATTAATAGTGTGTGTGCGTGTGCGTGTGCGTGTGCGTGTGCGTGCGTGTGTGTGTATGTATGTATATATATGTGTGTGTGTGTGTGTGTGTGTGTGTGTGTGTGTGTGTTATATTTTTTAATGATAATTTAATAAATAATCAATCATTTCATAAGTTTATTAATAATCTAGCCCTATTGTGGGCATGTCATAATATTGTGATGTGTTGTGAGTTTGTAGATTGATTATTTTCACCATTTCTGCATAACACCATTGTGCGACAAAGTATAAAATAGCGGTTAATCGATTCGTTGATGTACTGAATAAAAAAAATATAAGAACCTAAAACATATTCAATCCATTATTACATGAATTAAAAAAATATATCCACAAGTTTCCTAGGGCGTTGTGGGCATCCTTCCTGTCGATTTGATCAGGTATCAGGAATCAATTCGACAGGAAGTAATGCCCATAATGCCCTAGGAAACTTGTGGATAGAATAATCACTCAAAGTAGTGGATATATTTGCATGCCTACCCTGGCGTCTGTTCCGGTAATCCTCGGCGATGTTGGCCAGTTTGAAGTTCTTCTGGAGCTGGTCGGTGGAGGAGCAGGTGACTCTGCACTCTGGGCAGGAGAACCAGGCGCGTTGGGGCCGGATGAGGCGCTGGAGGCAGTGCAGGCAGAAGTTGTGTCCACAGGGCAGCTGGTGGGGCTCCAGGTACAGCTCCAGACATACCGGACAGGTCAGCTCCACCCGCAGGACACTGGTGGGAGATTCTGGCAGGGCACACGCCATGGTGGGGGGAGGAGGGGCTCGTACAGACTGCTGCTGATGGAGGGAGGAGGGGCTTGTACAGACTGCTGCTGATGGAGGGAGGAGGGGCTCGTACAGACTGCTGCTGATGGAGGGAGGAGGGCTTGTACAGACTGCTGCTGATGGAGGGAGGAGGGGCTCGTACAGACTGCTGCTGATGGGGGGATTAAAGCAAAAATAAGTTATTTTTTAAAAGTTATTAGGCTAACTGTTCCACAAACTTCAAATGCTATAGCAAATGGTTCTCAAACTTTTTCACATCAAGGACCCTCAAATTAATATGTATTTGTCTGGAACCCAACCCGAAAATATTTTGTGCCAGGGACCCCCATACAAGATTTGGGTTAACATTTTTCAAAAATATTCCACATTTGTTAAAGATTTTTTTTCTTTTTTCAAAAAGCAGGTGTATACTATAGGTTTAAAGTGGTTGAACTGATTTGTATGCTACTTTTACTTGTAAAGTACTTCTACATTGCAGTATTGATACATTTTAAGTAAAAAATAAGTACTTTTTCCACCACTGCATGTACACACTAAACATTTCAACATTTGCCAATGACAGAGCGTTTTCACTTCAGTCAATAAGGACATGAATTAGCAGGTAAACACAGGTTTAATTCAATTAAAGCTCTTTCCAGTGAGCCTTAACATGCACAGTAGCATCATGACTCTGTTTGAGACCTTAATTACTATAACTGTTTACACCTGTGATGATAACCCTACTTCTCATGATGCCAAAATGGATTCTGTCGTTCTGTGAAACAGTTGTCTTTGCCTCTGCATTAAACACAACCATGGTTCCACTGCCATTGTTTGAGGTCAAACAAAACAACATGTCTCCAGACGTTGTTTATTATTATGAATGAATAACCACCACCGTTATGTCACCTATACTGATGTTTGATGTTTTGATGTTTGAAGTCATTATGATTATCATCATCATCATGCACATCACAAGCCACATGACTAGGATGAACTTCAACATAGTGTTAGCACTTTCTACCTTTTTGGCCCGTACATCTACGTAAACGTTCAGATTTCAAATATAAAGTGCTCACCCCATGGCCATGGATGTTACAATTATGTACGGATCCTCAGAAGTATCCGTATACTCCCTATTGTTCAATAAAAAGCATTTTAATCCGATCGGAGGCCATTTTCTCATATTGTTATATGTATCAGCGTGCAATACAACTCCCAAACGATAGGGTCACGCGGTTCAAAGCAAATGGAAAAAATACGGAGAAAACGGCCACCGATCGGTTTAAAATGCTTTTTAGTGAATAATACGGAAGATATGGGTACTTCTAAGGGTCCGTACAGAATTGTAACATCCGTGGCCATGGGGTGAGCACTTTATATTTGAAATCTGAACGTTTATGTAGATGTGCGGGCCAAAAAGGGAGACCGTGCAAACACTATGTTGAAGTTCATCCATGACGGTATAATATATGACAGTCATGTTTCAGGGCTAATCATGCACTGTAGCAGCCAGTCAGTCATTACCTTCCTTACTGTTGACTGAAGTTGTCTTGTCCGCTAGTCTCTTGGTGGGAGATCCAGAATATAATCAGTTGATCAAACAATCTGTCATTCAACTCATCAGAGAATGTGACAGGAGGAGTTTGTCTAAAACATGCTGAACAGTGAACACCAAACCATGTGGAAATGACTCTGATTTAACAGCGACGACCACGCCCCCAAACTCTGTGATTGGCTGTTTTTTTTTAACCACTTAAAACCCCAGTGGTGGAAAAAGTAAGTAAAAGTATCAATACTGCAATGTAGAAATACTCTTTTACAAGTAAAAATCCGGAATTCAAAATGTACCCGTTCTCTATCAACATTTACTAAAGTAGAAAGTACGCTACTCATTATGCACATTGTTCCATTTCACAAGTTTTCAAGTGTGTAAAATGTATAAAATCTTTTTAAAATTGCAGATCTACAAGCTCACATGTGAGCTTTCAAAATCTACAAAGTAACTAGTAACTAAAGTTTGGAAATAATTGTAGTGAAGTAAAAGTAGGCTATAATATGTGCTTCTGAGAGGTAGTGGAGTAGAAGTAAAAGTACTGAAAATTGGAAATACTCCAGCAAATAAAAATACCTCAAAATTGTACTTAAGTACAGTACTTCAGTTAATGTACTTAGTTACTTTACACCACTGCTTAAACCCCACACTTAGTTGACTGGATTCCCAAGGGCTCTATAGGCAACTAAACACCCTGTTTTTGCTGGGAAAATTGGATTCCTTTGCTGAGAGACAGATGAAGCAGGGACCCACACAGGTTGTATACAATTGTGTTGCAAATGAAACTTTTTCATAGATTTTATAGATAGCTTCATATTGTTTGACAGCACTATCATCAGTGTTGTGTCATTTATTTATTTTTAGTGTACATATTATCTTTTCTATGAATATGTTGGATTCATGTTAACATCCCCAATGGAAATAAGCTATAGGCTTTCTTGGGTTATCCTTTTTATCCTTTTGTATAAAACTGTACCTCTGTGCTTTATTATTCTTTTTGCAAACTAAACTAAATTAATAAAGTATTCAATCAAAATGAGAATATTTTGTGCCAGAGACTCCCCATACCAGATTTAGGTGGGCACCAAAACATTCTGGGCACTTAAGGAGATGTGGACACCTGGAAGAGTGGGCACTAACACTTAATAGGGGTGGAGAAGACTGGGCATTAGGAAAAGTGCCCACTCTTCCTGGTGCCCAGTTATCCGGGTTCCCAGTATTCCTGGTGCCAAGATTTCCCTACACCTGGAAGAGTGGGCACTAACACTTAATAGGGGTGGAGAAGACTGGGCATTAGGAAAAGTGCCCACTCTTCCTGGTGCCCAGTTATCCGGGTTCCCAGTATTCCTGGTGCCAAGATTTCCCTAGTGCACACTCTTTTCCAGCCCAAAGTGCCCACTCTTCCAGGTGCCCCCCTATGTGCCCACTTGTCCAAGGTTCCCAGTTATCCCTAGTGCCCAGAATGTTTTGGTGCCCACCTATCCTGTTAACATGTGGCCTATAGCAAACTGTAGCTTCCATAGTTTGAAGGACGGTCAAAATATCAGCATTTCAACATGATTTATAATGATAATGGTAAAAGGAAAAAATATATAATAATAACAAACACACACACACACACACACACACACACACACACACACACACACACACACACACACACACACAGTAGCTAACGTTTGCGTTGTGGGAGACTTTGAGTATCATTTACGTTCTGTCGTACGACGCTGCCGCGCGCCTAAAAACAGCCGATTTACAAGCTCACAACACATTGTATCCGCAACGCATTGTGAGCTTGTAGGTCTGCTGTTTTTAGGCGCGCGGCGACACCGTCGTACGACAGAACGTAAATGAGGCTCAGGCAGGAGTTTTCCCGCTTCTCCTCGTGAAGACAAAGGAAGAGTTTGACTGAAGGTTTAGAGACAGAAGGTAGAAGTAGAATTATAAATATAATAATACATAAACATAGTGACTGAAGGTTTAGAGACAGAAGATAGAAGTAGAATTAGCTAACCACCTGTTTAAGCTCTAAGGTAATGTAATATGTAACATGATAACACAGTAATGTCATTAAATAACAGGTAGACTTAATAAAAGCAGATTGACAGCATTTGAACACCATACATTTATTTTGTTTTGTTATAGGATTATTATTTAATATCAGACATCAAATACAAGTGAGTTAGTCTGAAGGCTGTATGTTTATAATTATGATCCATACATGAGGGAGTTAATCTTAAGGTTACATGTGGTTGTAATATTATATTGTGATATTAGATCAACTCCATACACTAGGTAAATGTAAAATAAGAAGAGACTGAAGTAGTTTTATGGTGAGATTTAATACATTTCTATGCCATGAAAAATGCTGTGTACTTTTTTTAAACATGACTAAGCCTAAATATTATTATTTAAAGGAAAAATGAAACCCCAAAAATACCACCATGTTATGTGTAACAGTAGTACTGTGTGTATAATAGTCAATAAAATGTAAAATATCACCTTAATTCACAACTTTAGTGTAAAGCATATTGATATTAATGCACTTACAATTTTACAGTCATGTCACAATAATGGTACAGTAGATTGAAGTCTAAGTGCAGCAGCATTTGATTGACTTTTATGATTGCAACTGAATACATACTGTATCAGTTATTATGAGCAGCAGATGAAGAAACAAGATGATATTGATCAGTTATTACATAGCATATCACTAATAACTGGTACAATGTTTTAGTTGTATGACATACTTAACAACGCTGGTCACCTCTGTCCTGTGTGTGTGTGTGTGTGTGTGTGTGTGTGTGTGTGTGTGTGTGTGTGTGTGTGTGTGTGTGTGTGTGTGTGTGTGTGTGTGTGTGTGTGTGTGTGTGTGTGTTCAGTCTATGATCAGTGGAAGGAGTTCTTCTTATTTTACTGTGAGGAACATGGACGTCCTTAGGGTTGACCGTCCTGTACCTTTAGGAACTCCTAACAGAGCCAAGAAGACCCTGCCTCGGGGTTTTGAGGTAAAACTACACATATATATACTTTACACATATAACTTTATATAACATCAAATGATATCTTAATATCGGTTTCTCTGTGCCCCCACTCTCTCTCCATCTGTGTGTGCGTGTGCGTGTGTGTGTGTGTGTGTGTGTGTGTGTGTGTGTGTGTGTGTGTGTGTGTGTGTGTAGATTAAAGAGTCACACATTCCAAAAGCAGGTCTAGGGGTGTTTTACCAGGGAAAAAAAGAGCTTCCCATTGGGACGCGCTTTGGTCCGTACGAAGGAGTCGAGAACGACAAAGAGGAAGCTGAAAAGAGTGGATACTCGTGGGTGGTGAGTGTGTGTGTGTGTGTGTGTGTGTGTGTGTGTGTGTGTGTGTGTGTGTGTGTGTGTGTGTGTGTGTGTGTGTGTGTGTGTGTGTGATATTCACGTCTTCAAACAACCTGTATGCTTTTAAATTGTTTGTACTTACAACACACTGAATTATTACATTTTACCTATTTTTATTCACTACCCAGGGTATGATAATTGTATTGTACCCCAATTTAATTTGTGTTGTGTAACGGTTGATTGTTGGGGGTGTGGGTGTGAGAGGTATCTCACACCCACACAGTAATCTATCTATCTGTGTGTGAAATAATTTGTATACTGTATGTGACTATATTTTTATGTTTGTTTATGTTGTATTTGAGTCTATGGGACATCTCATGTGGCTATTAGAATACATTTGTATGTACATCTATAATGAAGGACACTGCTTAGTGTGTAGTTTTACTTATGCTACTTACTTCATGCTAGAGTGATTATATTTGTATGGCATACAGATAATGTCTTATAGGTTATAATGGGGTAGACACACTTTATTTATGTCACTATATACTTAACATAGATTAATAATGTACTATTTATTTTACTGTAGATCCGCAAGAAAAATGGTTATGTCTACGTTGATGCTAAAGACGAGACTCAGTCCAACTGGATGAGGTAGGACATAATTCACTGAAGAAAAAAAAAACACTTCACAAAAAATGTCTCCGTCATGGGAATGTTTTCACCTCATACTGTATACATCTACACAAGATATCTATACTATTTATCTAGCTTTAAGATAACGATAGCCATCTAGTAGATTGTAACACATATACATCTAGATGTATGTGTAGATATGTAGATACTGACTCATAGAGGTGTGTGTGTGTGTGTGTGTGTGTGTGTGTGTGTGTGTGTGTGTGTGTGTGTGTGTGTGTGTGTGTGTGTGTGTGTGTGTGTGTGTGTGTGTGTGTGTGTGTGTGTGTGTGTGTGTGTGTGTGTGTGTGTGTGTCAGGTATGTGAACTGTGCTCGCAATGAGAGAGAACTGAACCTGATCGCGCTCCAGTATCGACAAGCCGTTGTGTATCACTGCTGTCGTCCTGTGAGAAGAGGAGAAGAACTGCTGGTGTGGTACGGTGATGAATATGGGAAAGAGCTGGGAATCGTCTTCGACAAGATGTGGGACGAGAAGAGTTCTGCTAAAGGTGACCTTCGATCTGTTTGTTAAATGTAACTGTTGATTGATCTGTCTATTAGGGATGAGTCAGACTAGTCAACTAGTGTCAGACTAATGGACTAGTCAGTTTGTCTTATATCTTCTTATCTTTTTTGAGATACATAAACTTTGTTTTTAGTTTGTAATGATGTTTCAGTAGGTAGTTTTTATGAACCCCTGGCTTAGATGAAGGTAACTGCATAAGCTTCACTGACACATGTGGGTCCAGGACAATTAGACTAGAAGCAGAACAGGAACATTGGGTAAAAATGTTGTTGTGTCTCACGTCTAGCTCACATGTATGATCCTCACCTTGTGGACACAACACTGAGTAAAATGTCTGCATGTCTGCTGTGTGTACTGTCTACACACACACACACACACACACACACACACACACACACACACACACACACACACACACACACACACACACACACACACACACACACACACACACACACACACACACACACACACACACACACACACACACACACTATAGTTCACTAATTGAATTGTTCAGAAAACCAACCTACTAGTTGACTTTAACCAAATGTACTTCTGCATATGGTCAATGTATTTACCTACCTACCTTTTAACTCTTGAAAATCCACTCTGAACTTGACTTGGACATCACTAAAAATAATCTGTATGAAGGAGACATATGACATTCTGAAGAAGGAGTCAGGATTTTCAGGATAAATTAAACTGTACATTCATATTGACTTATAGGTAGTGTTATATTGGTGGCCCAAGAAGGTTAACCCTTTAAACACTGGTCTGATGATTACTGTTTCTGACTTATTTTGTATGCAAGAGCATTAACAAAAAACAGCCTGTGGGCCAAGCAAGGAAGCCGCTGGGTTCACAGTTCATCACATCAGTGGCCCAAGATAATTAAGCACATTTAAATCTGTTCATAGAATTCTTACACATTACAATTATTGCTGTTTTAATAATGGTTGGTTAAATCAAATATGAAATCATGTGAATGTGTTCTGTGATTATCTAGGCAAAACCTTTTCCATAAACTTACTATAAGGTAGACTAGAGGTGTGAATAAAGGTCTTTGCAGGATGCATCATTTATGGATGGACAATTTATAGGATGAAAATTGTCACCCAAGTCCAAATGTTGTTCTGGGGTGTAACACTCCATAGAATTCAATTCAAATATTATGGGTTTGGATCATAGTTCAATATATATTTGTTGATACAGCTGAGGAAAAAAATCCAATTATAAAATTGCTTTCTATCAGTGATTTTGTGAATCAAGTAACAGCCATTTACACCATAAGGAGCATAACTAAAAAACAATTGCACAAGGTAAATTATCTAATACAAAAATAATATTAAAATTATAATGCAAATCCTGATCATAATCTGAACTGAGAGGCTGTGTAAATGCAAACAAAGGTTGTTTTTTTTTTCTTCTCCTGGACACTTTGGTACTTTGCATCCAACATACTTTTTCCCTCTTTGGTCCCTCTTTGAAAAGCTACTAGGGTGGAAACAATACATCTGCATTCTCAGTTACCTCAATACATGAAGTGTTTTTCTGAGAGAAAGAATGTACCTTGTGCATATTGCAGCCATTATATGAGTCAATAGACTATGGAGAAGTCAGGGGTAAATGGACAGATGATGGAGGGTTTTCAAGTTGTGTCTGACTCTGCACTCACTGTTTTCACCTGCCTCTGTCTGTCTGTCTGTCTGTCTGTCTGTCTGTCTCTCTCTCTCTCTCTGTCTCTCTCTCTGTCTGTCTGTCTGTCTGTCTCTCTCTCTCTCTCTCTCTCTCAGTGGGAGAGGGGTCCCAGTCTTCTCAGACTCAGGTCTTCTCCTGTCCTGAGTGTCCATACGCCTTCACATCTCAGGGCTTCCTCCATACACACCTGAAGAGAAGCCACAACGACCTCTACTGTCAAATGCTGAGGAGTGGACAGATCCTACCAGCAGCCTGTCAGCAGACCTCCACCACCAGCTCTGTACCCAGACAGACACAAGGAGACACTGGACACACTGTAGAGAAACCTTTCCACTGTGGACTGTGTGACAAGAGATTCACTTGGTCAAGTGATCTGAAGAAACACCAGCGTGTGCACACCGGGGAGAAACCTTTCCACTGTACAGAGTGTAGCAAGAGATTCACTCAGTCAGGTCACCTGAAGATACACCAGCGACACCACACTGGAGACAAACCTTACCACTGTAATCAATGTGAGAAGAGATTCACTGTGTTATTTCAACTGAAGATACACCAGCGTCTCCACACTGGAGAGAAACCTTATACGTGCACACAGTGCAGCAAGAGATTCACTCAGTCAGGTGATCTCAAGAAACACCAACGTCTCCACACTGGAGACAAACCTTATCACTGTAATCAATGTGAGAAGAGATTCACTCGGTTATATAGCCTGAAGATACACCAGCGTCTCCACACTGGAGAGAAACCTTATCCGTGCACACAGTGCAGCAAGAGATTCACTCAGTCAGGTGATCTCAAGATACACCAACGTCTCCACAATGGAGAGAAACCTTATCGCTGCGTAGACTGCGACAAGGGTTTCACTCAGTCAGGTCTTCTGAAGAGACACCAGCGTCTCCACACTGGAGACAAACCTTATCACTGTAATCAATGTGAGAAGAGATTCACTCGGTTATATAGCCTGAAGATACACCAGCGTCTCCACACTGGAGAGAAACCTTATCCGTGCACACGGTGCAGCAAGAAATTCAGTCAGTCACGTGATCTCAAGAAACACCAGTGTCTCCACACTGGAGAGAAACAGTTTTAATCAAAACATATTTTGTCGCTGTCGGGCAGAAACCTCAGCGATCTACAAGCTCACAACGTGTCACATCGTTCTGAGCTTGTAGATCTGATATTTTCACTATTAACTGGAACATTTTCGTTCCGTTTTCGGAAAAGCGACGTCTTTTGGACATAATGAGGTTTCCACCCGACAGCGACGATATCTAATCTGAAGACACACCAGCATGTCCACACTGTAAAGAAAACCTTTCCATTGTAAACAATGTGTTTCCATTGGTTAGAGTCTCTGAAGAGACAGCAGCATGGACACATTGAGAAAAACCTTCCATTGTAAACATTGTGAGTTAAAGAGAAAAGAGACCTTTTTCATTAGTCATTAGGCCCATGTTTGTAGTCATTAGCGCCAGCTGTACATTGATGGGTCAAACTTCCACCCAAACGCACGGCCAACTGGAGGCCTATATCCTGTGTGTGTTTTGTTGGCTTTTTGTTATTTTAAAGATTTGCCAACATAAAGCAGTATGAGTTTTATTTCATTGAATACAATATAGTATGAATTTTCTTTTACTTTTTCATGCTATAGTCAAGTTGGATGTTTTGTTTTGCATTGTATAGTTAGACTTGTTTTACTATTTACTATATTTATTGTCCGCATAGTATATGACATTTTTGTTAATTTTTTTTTACAAAAAGTATTGATAACATACAGTAGTATAGTATGACATTTTACTTGAAAACATAACAGTTTTTTCCCGTCTTTCTGAGAAGTATGACATGTAAATCTGTTAACAGGTTGATTTAACTTGGAACAAATAGTTTTTTGTTACCTAGTCCTGACTGAATATGTTGCTGTTGTTTGTTTCCTGGTTTTGACTAAATGTATTGATTGAATCTGATGTTAATTGAGTTGTTTTAATCTGTTTGGACCTGGTGTTAATTTGATGTTATTCTCTAATGTTTCTTTAATATTTATTTATCTTGTTGCTGTCGGGCATAAAACTCTGACAGTACTGTATCTCCATAATTCAAACGTTATTTTTTTATTCCGTAAATTAATGCCCTATTTTGTCATATAAAAGTATAAAAAATGGCCGATCTACAAGCTCACAACGTGTCACGATGCAATGCGTTGTGAGTTGTAGATCTGCCATTTTTGCTACTTTTTAAAAACCTTTTAAGTGTCTGCCTGTTGGAACACACATTATTTTTTTCCCATTTCCTGAAAAGTACCAGTTTTGGACAATATGAGGTTTCCACCTGACAGCTACGACTCTGATGTTGATTTGATCTGTTTTTGTCTGATGTTGTTTGGTAGAATCTTTAATGAGCTACAGATCAAATCCCTGTTGTTCCACTAATGTGAACCCTGTTATGTACAGTTACCTTTTCAAATGTTTTTTTCTTGTTTCATAGTAAAAATAATTTAGTGTCAAGTTGACAAGTAATAAAGTGTTTGTAATGAATGTTCAACTGATCTATAATCATCACTGGTGTCCATCTTCCTGTTGAACAAATGGTGAGCTGGGTGGAAGAGGCCTGAACGAGAGAGAGACAGAGAGAGACAGAGAGAGAGAGGAGGGGGGGGGGTTACTATATAACTATACAGTATATTGCTACAGTAACAGCTTCACTGCTATACAGTCAGTAGCTACGCCTCCTGAAAGCTGCACACAGGAAGCTGTCATTTGTCCTGTCATTTCTGTTCACCAACTTATATATACAAAATAAAATGTTTAGATATATTTTGGAATTTCCATTTCTGCTAAGCAGCAAGATATATTATGCTTTGACCAGTGGTGTAAAGTAACTAAGTACATTTACTCAAGTACTGTACTTTAGTACAATTACTTCACTTCACTGGAGTATTTCCAATTTTCAGTAGTTTAACTTCTACTCCACTACATCACAGAGGTAAATATTGTACTGTTACTCCACTACTACTAATTATTTGAAAACTTTAGTTACTAGTTACTTTTTAGATTTCGATTATTATTACAAAACATACAGTAACCATTTCAGCCCTATATACATTTCAGCCATTTGAAAATTGCAGATCTACAAGCCCACACTGTGAGCATGGTGAGCTTGTAGATAGGCTATTTTCAAAATATTTTCATACATTTGAAAACTTGTGAAATGGGACATTCTGCACAATGACTACTTTCTACTTTTAGTACTTTAAGTACTTTTGATACCAATACTTTTGTACTTTTACTCAAGTACATTTTTTTATTCTGGACATTTACTTGTAATAACAGAGTATATCTGCACTGCAGTTTTGATACTTTTACTTAAGTAAAACATGTGAGTACTTTTTCCACCACTGGATATAGTAGGATAGAATAGAAGGATATACAGTAAGTTATAGGATTATAAGGATAAGGATTTTTTTTAAGGAAATAAGAATCTTTACTTCTACTGTACTCCTCTACATCTCAAAGGCAAATATTGTACTTTTACTCTACTACAATTATTTGAAAAGTTTAGTTACTAGTTACTTTGCAGATACAAATTATTACATTATAAAACATACATTAACCACTTTAGCCTTATTTTAAACCTAGGCTATTTGAAAATAGCCGATCTACAAGCTCACAACGCGTCGCATTGCGACGCGTTGTGAGCTTGTAGATCTGCTATGTTCAAACATTTTAGTAGTTTTACTTTTGGTACTTTAAGTACATTTTGTAGGTGACGAACTCTCCTTGAATGGCTCTGGTCCAAACCATCTCAAACTCGCCTCTCGTTGGGGATAAAGCAAGAGAGGCCAGGTTGAGAGGGTTTGGACATGTGAAAAGGAGGGATGAAGGGTAGGCCTACATTGGGAGAAGGATGGAACTATCAGATAAGAGCAGAGGAAGGCCAAAGACGAGGTTTATGGATGCGGTGAGATGAGAGAGGACATGCAGGTGCCAGGCGTCACCGAGGAAGACCTAGAAA
Source organism: Gymnoscopelus microlampas (assembly GCF_963454915.1). Lineage (NCBI taxonomy): Eukaryota > Metazoa > Chordata > Actinopteri > Myctophiformes > Myctophidae > Gymnoscopelus > Gymnoscopelus microlampas. The sequence continues at coordinate 7,423,468 of NC_139947.1, read as the reverse complement.
ACAGAACCAGAAACTGATGATCCGCTGTGGCGACCCCGATGGGAATTAGCCTAACAAAGAAGCTTTTCACTTCCAGGATGAACCTCCAAACGCAAAGCAATGTGTGTGTGTGTGTGTGTGTGTGTGTGTGTGTGTGTGTGTGTGTGTGTGTGTGTGTGTGTGTGTGTGTGTGTGTGTGTGTGTGTGTGTGTGGTGTGTGTAATGTGTAAAAGTAATCACAACATGCAAAATAATGAAGCATACATTGTTGTCGATATCTCAACACACATTTATTACAGAGAAAACAGAACCGAATGTTTGTGCAATCATCACACAGTAACATCAGTAACCATCACAGTAATCATCATGCAGTAACACTAGGCTACTGCCTACTGTTACTGCACGTGTATTAAACATATCATATTAATCTGCAGTCATCATCACACAGCACTTGTTGTGTTAAAGACATCATAATATGATGTAGACTGCTGCAGTCATCACACAGTACTGTTGTTCTATTAAATAAATTATATTAACGTCTATTATGGCTGTTGCAATCTGTCTATAGAATGATGTCCATGTTACCATGGCGATGTCTCTACAATGATGTCCATGTTACCATAGTGATGTCTCTACAATGATGTCCATGTTACCATGGTGATGTTGACAGATCTGTCTTCAGTCAGTCAGTCAGTTTAGGCCCACATCCTTAACATCAACTTAACCACACCACACCCATGGCTAAACTTAACTTAAATTATTTCAACAACACCACACCCATGTCTAAACTTATCTTAAATTAATTAAACAAAACAAACATGTGCCTAAACGTAAATTAATTAAACACCACCGAACACACGACTAAACTTAACTTAAATGATTTACTCGAACCACACCGCATGCCTAAAACATAACTTAAATCAAATGAATTAAAGAACAAACACTCCTAAAATCACTATAATTAATGAATTAAACCACATCAAAGACCACAGCAATCCCCATATGCCTCTAAACTTTACTTTACATTATTTAATAAAACCACACCAAAAAGTGTTGTTATCAGTAAACTGCTGTGTCTATGACAATAAAATCCTAATGTTGCGTCATGACGGCCACATCCCAACACTCAATCGTCTTTTCCGGTTTCCCTGCACCTTGGCCCGGGCCTCCTCGTTGATCCTCGCTCCATGTGTCCTGGGGAGCCTCCTCTCTCCTCCGTTCTCGGCTCCTCCAAAGGCCAAGCGCCGGAGGAGGCGAGAAGGCAGAAATGTGAGTAGTGGGATTGAGCTACAGAGAGTGCTTACATGTATAGTAATGCACTGATCTGGGCCTGAATATGGCAACACCTTACTATGATTTACCTTTTTTAGGTCTGCTTATAGTTTATAGTCTGTTCCTTATGATTTGTGGAGCTGGTGGTTTCCTCCTGCAGCACTAGGGGGATGCCCAGGGCCGGCTCCTGATTGGACATCGACGAAGCCCATCCTCTGCCTCCTCTTCCTCTGTTCAGTCATCTACAGGAAATACACTGTTTAAATGACGTGCTCAGTGTGTGTGTGCGCGTGTGCGTGTGCGTGCGTGTGAGTACCTGTTCCTTCAGATCATTGAGCTGAGAGGTCAAGGTGGTGACGACCTTCATGGTAGACATCAGGCGGTCCTGTAGCATCCGCATCTCATTCTGCTCCCCGTCGCCGTCGGTTACCACCAACGACATCGCCTGCATCCGTGGAAACCAGTCTAGGTTGTTGTCCTGAAACACACACACACACACACACACACACACACACACACACACACACACACACACACACACACACACACACACACACACACACACACACACACACACACACACACACACACACACACACAAACACACACACACACACACACACACACACACACACACACACATAAACCAAATGCTGCTGCTTTCTATTCCAGCCCCCACACAAAACCTATTCAAACCACGTGAACCCTATACGCTTATCCTTTGTCGTCTCCGCCAGGCCGAAAAAGGCCTGTCTGTGTGGCGTTATGTGTGCATATGTGTGTGTGCGTGCGTGCATGTGTGTACCTTGATCATGTGTGCTACGTAGCTCTCAGGTCCAGTGTAGTCGGTCTTGTTCTTCTCGCGGACCAGGACGATGAAGTACAGATAGTTCCAGATGTTGTGTTCCAGTTTGATGTGCTCCTCAAAGGACACAGTTTTATTATCAAACTTATCACGCTCCAGACCTGAAACACACCACAAAACACTGACTGATCAACTGTGAGTGATTGAAGTTGATGTGGTTTCAATGTCGACATTACACACTCCACACCAGGTACAAAGAGGAACAAACTCTTAAGGGGCATTATACAACAGGTAGTTCCGACCAAGCAATCTGATTGGTTGAAATAGCTTTCTAGCCGTGCTTCAAACCAGCATCATAGCACGGGCCTAATCACATTAATAAATCACTCCGCAGTGCAGTCCAGTCCGCACCTGATTAGACCATTATATGGCACAGCTGTGCTGTGAAGTCACTCTGTCCCACGGTAGGAAAACAAACAGACAGTAGCCTGACCCACCGCCGCCACCGGAGAACAAACAGCTATGCAAAATGGACTATGTTGTTAATTTGGTGGATTTACGGTTGATCAATGGTTAGAAGGTTATAAATATCCTCCTGTGTAAAGTAAAATGACTCCCATTTCGTTAACAGTCCAGTAGGCTATATGCTCCGTCGTACGACCGTGTCACGCGGCCAAAATAGACGATCTACAAGTTCACAACGCGTCGCCATCGCGACGCGTTGTCAGCTTGTAGATCAGTTATTTTGGCCGCGTGACACGGTCGTACGACGGAGCATATAGCCTACTGGAATTCATTCCACTGCGCAAGCATTGATAGCTCAGCTGTGTTGATGAGACGGTGCCTCAAACTCAAAGCACTGCTACAGGGACTATTTAATGTCTCTCAGTCAAAAACTCTTCTCTGTACAGGGAAACGGACAATAGCGAAACATTTTTATTATTAATTGCCCCACAATATGAATACATTTGGATGTGTTTTGTTGGTAACTGTTGTATAATCGCAATATTACACTCGAGGGTGTGCTTTACCTTACATTATTGGCACTTCAGTGATGCTGGCGGAACTCGGCTTCGCCTCGTTCCTGACCACATCACTGGCGTGCCAATAATAACGGTAAAGCACACCCTCTCGTGTAATATTGCTTAATTCACACTAAGCACGATAACTATAACTACAGTATAACTATAATGATGTGAGTGTCCACACTGATAAAAGTGCTTTACAAATAAAGCACTTTTATACTGAAGATGATGGCAAATGTTGATAATAATTGGAAGAAAAAACAAATATATGTATTGTATCGATATCGTGAGCCCAATATCGTGTATCGTATCGTGAAATTTGTGTATTGTGCTCAGTGTGAACTATGCTCTCACTACTAAGAGTTGTGCATGGCCCTGCAGGACCTTGCAGGGCCATTCAGGCCTTTCTGTGATGAGCTGAGAGTGAGAACATGTTGGCATAACCACTTAAACCCTACATACTTGGTTGACCAGGGTCGCCCAGGGTCGCCCAGGGGTCTGTACTTTGTCCCCTCCTTTTTTCCCACTACACCATAACTCTTCAACGAACCCTACAAGCTTGCAATGCGTCATAGCACAATGTTGTGAGCTTGTAGATGTGCACATTTTGCTGAATGTTTGCCTGTTTTTGCCTACAATGTCGTGTCCACTATAACCAGCTAGTTAATTGTACCAACCACAGATAAAGCAGGTAGTTTGGCAGTTAGTTTCACCCACCACAGATGAAGCAGGTGGTTTTGAGAACCTCTTCTTTCTTCTGTTTCTCGCTCCTCAGGTCGGCGAAGGTGTCGATGATTACACCGAAGATCAGGTTCAAAACGATGATGATGACGATGAAGTAGAACAGCAGGTCATACACCACCCTGGCAGCGAACAACGGCTCCTACACACACACACACACACACACACACACACACACACACACACACACACACACACACACACACACACACACACACACACAGGGTATAAATCAGATACACATATAGACAGTATATGTAGATAGTAGACAGACAGACAGTTGGTGTGTTTACATTTTTTGATGGTTTTCTGAGGACATCTCCAACTCCTCCTCCATTCCTCAGGCCGTGGTTCAATACGGTCACGATGCACATCAACAGAGTGTCACACGCACGCTCTGTGTTAGACTCCTCTGGAACACACGCACGCACGCGCACACGCACACACGCACACACACACGCACACACACACACACACACACACACACACACACACACACACACAGTTGTCAACACATTGATACTGTTTGTCACTGCTAACTGTCTCCCCTCCAGTGATTCACTACCATACAGCTAAACCTAAATGTAGCTCAAAGCGCAAGTTCAATAAAGAAGATCCAAGACGCTCTATGTCCGTAGCTCCTCCCCCGAGCTACGTCACTCCAGTTCCCACGCTGTCAAAACCTCTCCATTCACAAATCTAAGCAAGCGCCGTCTGGCGCCTCCTCCTATCTACAGCCAGCCAATCGGCGTGCGGGCTCCGTTTATCAAATATCTCTGCCTCTGACATGTCATTCTCTTCTCAGGCAGCGATCAAGCAACAAGCATTCTATGAGCTTGCGTTGCCGTCCAAAAAGAAAAAAAAAGTACCTCATTTCTGAAAATCGTAGTTCTACTCGCGCTGCTCATCATGTCCTCGGACGATGAGTTTGGTAGCGATATTTCCGTGCACGATGACATAGTGTCCGACTCTCAGGGCCAGCCCAGGAGAAGCTTCAGGCTGTCTGGCAGGCAGCCGGAGAGGCCCGTGGAGGCCGTGCTGCAGCAGCAGCGGGTTGCGTCCAACGTGAATCCAGCTCCAGGGTTGTCCGCCGCCCAATTGAGCATCCTAGCCGAACTAGCCGCTGCGGCCGTTGCATCCGCCCCCGCTGCCGAGCCGGCACCTACCCCCGCCGCCGCAACCGCGGCCGCTCCCGCCGGAGCTGCCACCAGGCCATCTAGGGGGAGAAAGAGGACCAGGAAGTCCACCCCCCCCCCCCTCCACCTCGACAGTCCAGTCCGAGGCCCAGTGGAAGCGGCGTGGTCCCGGTCCAGCCCAGGGCTAACGACATGCAAATGATCCTCGCTAATCTTCACGCTATCAATACCCGTCTAACATCTCTGGAGAGCGGCGCTGCTCCTGCGCCTCCAGTCGCAGTTCCCCCAGCGGCGGTTCCTCCTCCCGCCGCAGTCATCCAGCAGCCCGCCGGGGAACAGGTTCTCCCACCAGCCCTAGAGCAGCTTCCCCAGTTCTCCCTGGCCTCTGCCGTCCACCTCCCAGCCCAAGGTAGAGCCTACCTTCCCCAGGCTTCTAACGTGTCCCCCCGCCTAAGATCTAAAATCATTCAGGGCAAGAACATCAACAACAACAGTGCGAAAGGCGAATAGCCAAAGGCGATAATTTCGCCGCCGTCCTAAAATCCTCCGATCCCCGGCTGGCAAGGGATATTTCAATCGGGGAATTCTTGGTGGCGTTCGGCGTCTACCGAGACATCATGTGCTCGGTTTTTCCTGATAGGAGAAAGGAGCTCGACTCCTATCTAGCCCTAATTGGGGATCTGAATTTAAAATATGGAAAAAACATTTTTTCCAATACCACAAAGCCCTCTCCAGCAAATCTGCGCTTTACATCTCCCAGTACAACTCCATTATTGATTGGTCTATTTTAGATACCGAGCTACTGGTATTGATAACCGGGGGCCAACAGGCGATCACCTGTTTCACATGCGGCGACACCGGCCACACAGCTCCGCTTTGCCCCAGAGTGCCTCTCCAGCCCTACGCAGCCCCGGCTCCTCAGCCCGCCAGCGCTCCATGGTCGGGCCAATGGGGCCAGAGAAACGACAGAAACGGACGGCAGGTGCATGTCAGAAACGGCAGGTCCCTGTGTAACAATTTCAACCTCGGCATTTGTTCTCAGTCAAATTGTGGCTATTTCCACGCTTGCAGCGCATGCGGAGAGGCGCACCCGAAGTCCGTCTGCCCACGCTTCCCATCCCGCCCCCGCCCGCCTCGGAAAAGGGAGTAGGATGGTTCCAGGACCTGCTGCGGGTCCACCCCTCAACCCCAATAAATATCAGCACGCTGGCCGGCGAGCTGGCCGAGCACCAAGACACTGTCTTTGTTGATTATTTGCTTTCAGGTCTATCTCAGGGTTTTAGAGTGGGTGTTCTCTCAGACGTGAGCGAGACGTTCGTCTGCAACAACCTGCAATCGGCTTTCAAAGAGCCCGAAATTGTCTCTCAATTGCTCGAGAAAGAGCTGACCAAAGGTTATCTAATCGGGCCCTTTCGCGATTCCCCGTTCACCCTGTTTCGCACTAGCCCCCTCGGCATCGCCACGCGAAAATACTCCGGGAAAAAAAGGCTAATTTTCGATCTGTCGGCCCCCCGCTCAGGCCCCGTGCCGAGCATAAATAGCCTGATTCCACCCGAACCTTTTTCATTGCACTACGCAACGGTGGACCACGCCATCAAACTAATAAAACTAGCCGGCCAAGGCGCGTGGCTCTCCAAAGCAGACATTACGGATGCTTTCAAAATAGTGCCCATCCACCCATCTCAGTGGCACCTTTTCGGTGTTAAATGGGAGGGAACATTTTATTTTGCGGTGAGGCTGACTTTCGGCTGCAGAAGCAGCCCAGCCCTGTTTAATCTGATCGCAGAAGCTCTTTGCTGGATTTTGGTGAATAGAGTTCGCGTGCCCTCAGTAGTGCACCTACTCGACGATTTTCTGCTCGTCGACCCGCCCAAGGACCGTTCAGGTCCCTCCCTGGCAAAATTAAAGTCCACTTTCTCCTCCTTAGGCATCCCCTTGTCAGAGGAAAAAACGCTTGGCCCTCTAACTACCATTGAATTCCTCGGCATCACGCTGGATAGCTGTGCCATGAAGGCTTCTCTGCCAGAAGAAAAGCTGCTGCGCATCCACGAAATTACGCAATCATACATCTCCAGCGCTTCTATATCCAAACGCCAACTTTTGTCGCTGCTCGGGCACCTAAATTTCGCCATGCGCGTCGTCCCTCAAGGGCGGTCATTCATATCCAGGTTACTGGCCCTAGCATCATCCGTCCCTAACCTGTTCGACCTAGTGTCCCTAGACGAAGGGTGCAGGTCCGACCTTCGATTCTGGTCTGCCTTGCTTAATGATTGGAACGGCGTTTCGTTTTTTATGACGACGTGGTTCACTCATCAGACTCCATGTCTTTCTTCACGGACGCGGCGCCATCCGTGGGTTTTGGGGGGTATTTTTCAGGCTCATGGTTCGCAAGCGAATGGCCCCCCCAATTCGCCGACCTCTCGCCTTCCATCGCGCTTTTCGAAATGTACCCTATTGTAGTCGCCTGCTCAGTCTGGGGTCCGCGGTGGCAGCGCAAACGTATAACGGTGCTCTGCGATAATGAAGCCGTAGTCAGTATCATCAACCGAGGGCGCTCGGCATCGCCAGATATCATGTTGTTCGTGCGGCGCCTCACTTGGCTTTCCGTCATACATAATTTTATCATCCCGGCCATTCTAATCTAATAGCTGATTCTCTCTCTCGTTCCAAATTACAGGTTTTCCGCAGGCTTTGCCCGGATGCCTCTCCAACCCCAACTCCGGTTCCCCCGTTCTCAGCGTTAATCCTCTCCTAGGTAACCTTCTCGAATCCGTCAGGTTTTATATGAGGAAAGGCTTAGCCGATAGCACGATCGCCTCTTATGATTCGGCCTGGAAAACTTTTGCTTTTTTTTGCCATTCTGTTAACGTGCCGCTCTTCCCCGTTCATTCTACTACTGTTTGTACCTTTATTTGTTTTTGTAAGGACGTGAAGAAGTTAAGCTCCCCTTACATCCGCAGCCTAGTTGCTGGGGTCCAATTTAATGCCAGGTGCCATGATCCTTCTTTTCCCAGCTTGTTTTCGCACCCTGCAATAAAATTGATACTGAAAGGCATAGCTAAGTCGTCCCCTCCTGTCTCCGACAACAGGCGCCCCATTACTCTTTCCATTCTCCATGCCATGATAATCGTCTTAAGGTCCGGAGTCTTTACTCCCTATGTAGGCGCTCTTCTAGAGAGCGTTTTTCTCCTCGCCTTTTATGGGTTCCTAAGAAGCGGGGAATTCACCACTCAGAACCTCTCTTTTAATCCCGATAAAGACGTTGCTCTTTCTGATCTAGTTTTCCATCCCGATTATTACATACTGAACCTTAAACATTCTAAGGCAAAAGGCGCTTGCTCCGTAATCGTAGCTCGCCTCGACTCTCTATTCTGTCCGCATGCCTCCATGCTTAAGTATCTCCTTCTCAGGGTCCCTTCCCCTCAGTCAGGCCCTCTCTTCCTAACGCCCGCAAATAAGCCCTTGTCCAAGGCATGGTTTGTTACTCAAGTAAAGCTAGTGCTCCTCAAATGCGGGCTCTCTCCCCAGCATTATTCGGGCCACTCATTCAGAATAGGCGCAGCTACTTCTGCTGCCAGTCAAGGTCTCCCTACAGCATCTCTCCAGCAACTGGGGCGCTGGTCCTCATCCGCGTATGCGTCCTATATCCGACCTGACGCCGCTGCTATTCTCTCCGCGCAAAAAGCGCTCGAGCCCTGACCTCAGCGGTAAGTGCAAACTCTCATATAGCTGGTGGTGGTTCATGTTATTGCTAATCACGCTGGTCGCGTGCGTTTTCCTACAGCTCCCCTCTTATCCCTCTCTCTGCCGGCCCAGCTGGCCCTATACGAGCACGCCCCGGCTCCCGTACCTAGCCTAGCCTGAGCCCTCTCTGCCGGCTACTGAGCCTAGCCTGAGCCCTCTCTGCCGGCTACTGCTGTCCATCTCTGCGTGGACGTCTCCCTGCTCTCTAAGAGCTCTAGCCTCAATGCTGGCTACACTTCTCCTCCCGACCATCAATGCTTGGTCGTTCCGCTCTTAGGAGCTTAGCCTTAATGCTGGCTAGATTTCTGCGTCCGTATTAGAGTCGGACATCTATGCTATTTCTAGTAGCTTCTCCCTCAATGCTGGCGGAATTTCGCTGTACGTCCAGCCCCTTCTATGCCATTTCTAGTGGCTTAGCCTCAATGCTGGCTAAATTTCCGACCGTCGCTGCACGGTCTCGCTGTGCTCCCTAGTAGCTTTAGCCTCAATGCTGGCTTAATTTCTGCGTCCGTGGATATTCCGGACATGATCATCCTATGCTATTTCTAGTAGCTTCCCCCTCAATGCTGGCGGAATTTCACCTGACTGAAAAGGGTCAGTCTACGAGCGCCTCACGGCCACTCGCCTACCCGGCCAACCGCCTGCCCGGCCTCGCATCTCCTAGCCTAGAAGCTGGCTACTTTCGTGGCCAGAGGCCATCCTATGCTATCCACTCTCTCCCCTTTTGTTTTTCCCGCTAGTCGCCATTCCATTGCTCGCACATTTCGGTTGCCGTTTAAAGCTTTCTCTTTCCTGTCATCTATCCAATCGTCACGGTGCTTCTCTCAACCTGACTCTTATTTTGGGGCTCCCTCTCCTATTCCTATCTGCTGTTTACATGCAAACGGAGTCTGATCGCCAAACCTCGTACATTTGCATAATAAATGTTCCATTGTTCCAAATGAGCGTGATCTCTCTTTTATTGAAATGTAGCTCAAAGCGCAAGTTCAATAAAGAAGATCCAAGACGCTCTATGTCCGTAGCTCCTCCCCCGAGCTACGTCACTCCAGTTCCCACGCTGTCAAAACCTCTCCATTCACAAATCTAAGCAAGCGCCGTCTGGCGCCTCCTCCTATCTACAGCCAGCCAATCGGCGTGCGGGCTCCGTTTATCAAATATCTCTGCCTCTGACATGTCATTCTCTTCTCAGGCAGCGATCAAGCAACCCTCCTCCATCCCCAGCTCCACCGGCGCTGCCCAAGAGCTGAAAGGAGGTCGATTCTCTCACTCCCACCACCAGCGTCCAGACTCCAGGGGGCTCCCTCTCCTATTCCTATCTGCTGTTTACATGCAAACGGAGTCTGATCGCCAAACCTCGTACATTTGCATAATAAATGTTCCATTGTTCCAAATGAGCGTGATCTCTCTTTTATTGAACTAACTATAAGACTAACTGTATACTTTGATCAAGCTAAACTTAAATAAGTAAGTAAATAACTAAGTCATCAAGTAAGTAAGTAAGTAAGTAACTAACTAACTAACTAAAAAACAACAAACTGACTGTCTGTACACTATCGTACAACTAAAGATAACTATTTTACAGACTTTACACTACCAAACCTAATTAACTCTTTACCCAGCTAACTGTACACTACTATACAGCTAAACACAACTAACTAACTAAGAAACTAACTAGGTGACTCGTACCGTCCTCCTCTCCAGTAGGTGTAACAGCAGTGGTTTCTGACGTGCAGCTGACTCCATCTGAAGAGCAGGAGTTCAGGAAGTCCTGAGACGCTTCACTCTGTCCTGGAGCTGTACAGCAACACATTCACATCACACATCAGCTGTACAGCAACACAACATCACACATCAGCTGCAATCATCTGACTCATGACAGCATGTATAGTAACTAAGTGTTATAGTTATAGTTATCATAGGGATAGACCATAACCCATTAAGACCGGGAACGCAAAAAATATATATGAAAAATTTGCACACATTTTCATGATTTTTCTAAAATAGCAGTTTTGACTCTGTTTGACTCTGAGGAAGACGAAAGTGGAAACGTCCAGCTCACTTTACTGGGGGCTTTTTCTGCCTTTATTGATAGGAAAGTAGGCTGACAGGGAATGGGGAGAGAGATGGGGGGGTGACACGCAGCAAAGTTCGTCAGGATCGGGAGTCGAACCCGCTGTCAAGCTGGCTTACCTATGTGCCTGGACCGCAAGGCCAGCGGACGCCCCATCAAGGCATTTTTTTGTGTTATCCTTTTAGCATTACATGCGTAATTGTACTTGCTGTACTGTTTGCAAACGGTTAATAAACTATTCAATCAAGCAATCAATCAATCAATAAATCAAAAGGGGAGTGACCCAGGAATAGACAGTGGTGGAAAAAGTACTCACATTTTTTACCTAAGTAAAAGTATCAACACTGCAATGCAGAAATACTTTACTTTACTTGTAACTCTGTTACAAGTAAAAGTCCGGAATTCAAAATGTACTTAAGTAAAAGTACAAAAGTATTGGCATCAAAATATACCTAAAGCACCAAAAGTAAAAGAACTCAAATGTTTGAAAATAGCAGATCTACAAGATCGATGTAGATCGGCTATTTTCAAGTAGCCTATATATAAAACAGAGTGGTTACTGTATGTCTTATAATATAATAGTAGAGGAGTAAAAGTACAATATTTGCCTCTGAGATGTTGGAGTGGAAGTAAAAGTACTGGAAATACTCCAGAAAGTACAAATTACCTCAAAATTGAACTTAAGTACAGTACTTGAGCACATTGAGACACACTGGAGACAGACAGTTTTATGGGGTCAGAGGTCAGGGGTTATACCTGGTGCTATCTGGGCCAGGGGGTCGACCTCCATGATGAAGTCGTCCTTCAGACACAGGAAGCCCACGATGGAGAACAGGTAGACCAGGATGAGAGCCAGCAGAGCGGTCAGCAGGATGGAGCGGCCGTTACGAGTCACACTCTTTATCACGTTGAACAACGTCTCCTCACGATAGATCAGGTCAAACAACTAGAGCGAGAGAGAGAGACAGAGAGAGAGAGAGAGAGAGAGAGAGAGAGAGAGAGAGAGAGAGAGAGAGAGAGAGAGAGAGAGAGAGAGAGAGAGAGAGAGAGAGAGAGAGGGGGGGGGGGGGGGAACAGTCGAGTCATCTTTATTTATATAGCACATTTAAAAACAACAGCCGTTGACCCAGAGTGCTTTCCAATCAAGGACGACCAGCAGCAATGTAATAGCCATATAAAAGCAAATTAAAAACAAGTACATCACAGTAAAACAGATAAAAGCAAAAACGTAAAAGTTAAAATCAATCAAAAATGATTAAAAACATTAAATAAAAAAGCATGCAGTGGAAGGACAGAGTGGACATAAACCTTGGGACATCCTCAGACAAAACTAAAAGCAAGAAGAGAAGAGGTGGGCCTGTGTGTTTGATAAAAAAAACTACAAAGAAAGCCCAACGGGTCACCTTTGGTTTATAGTCGTGTTTGAGGGAGAGAGAGATATGTCAAGTAGAGAGGGAGAGAGGGAGATGGAGGGAGAAAAGAGGGGGAGAGGGAGCATTTGTACATAATATTTAAAGTGAGATATCACTTGATTAAACTATTCCAACGGTTATGGAACAACAACATATAGAAATATGTGATTTCAAAAACTGTCATTTTGTGAGTAAAAGGTGTTCCGAATGATTTTCACACTTTCTGATTTGACAATACACACACATGTACAGTATATCCCCACACACCCAGAATCACGCACACACACACACACACATACAAAATAACACTATGAATGTGTGCGCACATGTGTGTGTGCGTGTGCGTGTGCGTGTGCGTGTGTGTGTGTGTGTGTGTGTGTGTGCGAGCGCGCGTGCGCACGCGTGTGTCTGTGTGTGTGTGTGTGTGTGTGTGTGTGTGTCTGTGTGTGTATGTGTGCGTGTGCGTGTGCGCGTGTGCGTACCAGTATGCTGTAGAAGAGCTCGTGGACACACAGGCCCAGGGTGGAGGTGAGGACGTAGGCTAGATGATAGAGCAGCTCCACATCCATCAGCATGGCCTTGTATCCCAGGATGAACTTCCCATTGTTCCCCACGAAGCTCACCACAAACACCACCTTGTTTATCAACTACACACAATGCATTGTATTACTACCTGTCCCCAGGTGCCTGATGGGTAATGTAGTTTAGTCTACAAACGCACCACAAACACCACCTTGTTTATCAACTGGACACAATGCATTGTATTACACATTGCTACCTAGTTCAGTTAAGGGGTGTAACAGTTAATCAAAGTAATCAATGTCATTTATTATACAAAATAATTTGGAATATTTGGAATATAATAAGTGATTTTAATTAAAAAAAAAATATATATATATATGTTTTTCTTTTTTAATAACAACAGTGAAGGCTCAAAATTGAAAAAAGGCTGATCCATACCTAAAAGGCAGACAACAGGTGAGTAGGACACAAGGACGGTCCAAAGAAAGACCCCACATGCAAAGAAATGAGAAAGACCCCACATGCCAAAAACGTGGGTCCTTAGACCTTCATCAGGACAAACATGTGAAGGTCTAAGGACCGAAACTTGTTCTAGGTGCTCTTACATTGACTGTTCCCAGTAATATCAGAGTGTTTCCTATGCCCAGATGGTAGATGGATCTGAGGATGAGAGCCACGCTGAGCGGTCTGAGACCGAAGCGCTGAGAGAACAGACCGAGCACTGACAGACCAGCCAGACCCCAGAACAGCATCAACAACATGGAGTCATCTATCGCTCCTAAAGGGAGGAGAGGAGAGACATTCTTTTTAAAAATAAGTCATATTGGGTTATACAAATATCTTCCTAAATCCTAACAGGTTTCTGAAAAACGTATGTTTCTATATCAGTGGTTCTCAAACTTGTCAAGGACCCCCCTTGACAAGTTTGCGCACTATGAATTTGTATATCTGCTATTTTTGGATAGCCAAAGAAATCTAAAAATGACACAGATGCGTTACTGGATTGAATGGGTTAAGGCTTGGCAATATATTATGTAAGGGATAATGTATGGGGAGGTGGTCATTATTGAAATTTAAAGCCCGCTTATTACACGGCTACTTAATAAATAAATAAATAAATTGACCCAAAAGTAAGAACAAAACAAAGTATTTCCTTGCTTACGGCAATGAAAGTATTCCATAAGTATTGGGCTGGGCGGAGAATTTCGCCTCAGAAAACGAGTACATAAGGTTAACGGAAGACTTGCCCCAAAACACAATCGCCCCCATTCTATATACCGCCGGATTTGCCTATAATACTGCCGGATTTGCCCCGGGGCGACTGTGTTTTGGTATTCTTGCGTTGGTGCGCAACGATAAACAAGGAAGTGTAGTGGATCAAACAGAATCACTTTTCGGTCATTGCATCGTCTATTTCTCACTTCATTGTGTGAATGTAATGCACATTGTAAA
>NC_139947.1:7346809-7406809 GCF_963454915.1 Gymnoscopelus microlampas | reverse complement strand
TGGTTTATTGGTTTATTTAGGTAAAAAATATTAGGCTATAATGTATCTAAACTATCTTATTTATTTTGGTTTGTTTTAGTTTTTTAATCTGTTACAGTATGTCTCCAGTGTTTCACCCTGGCTGCTGTCTCAGACAGGCATCCCCCTCTGAGGCTAAATAAACAGTGATCTCATCCAGTGTTTGGCAGCTCTATAAGCAGCTAAGCTACTTGCTGAACTACATTTCCCAGTAGCTTGATGCATCACTACTTTCAGAATTATGTAGCTTTCATTATGTTTCATTTATTTGTTTCACCTGTCGTGTTATTTTCTGGGTCATGTGATTGCCTCTCTTTGGTTGTTGCTACTATAAGTGAGGCCACAGCCACAAGTTTTAACTATAATAATAAAGCAATAAATAAAAGAGGCTTTTCATTTATTTCCTCACAGATCTTTTCATAGATTTGGATTGGATTGCCTTTCTGTTTGTTTCCTTGTTTTCCAAGAGCACTCTACACATTGTTAACATATATACGTCTAATTCCAATACTCAAATGTCTGCGTCCTCTGGTGGTGTTACGGAAGAATTGGTGACCTGCCAAAATATGACCATCTTGTGACTTCACTGCTGTTTGTTTATTAACAGAGCATACTAGGTTTTAACTCGATTTACGTTCGGACATTGACGTTATGTGAAGTCCACAAGATGGTCACATATTTCGGTAGGTCACCAATGTCACTGTAACATCGCCATGCTGGGGGACAGACAGAGGATGCATAAATTTGAGTATTGGAATTTGGCTATTATAGTGACCGGTTTATAGTCTTTTTAATTGAAGCATGAGACATTAAATGATTGATTGATTGATTGATTGATTGATTGATTGATTACCTGCTGAGCCAGGATGTAGATGTTATGACCAACCTCCCTGGGAGAGACCTCACCTCCCTCCTCTTCCTCTTCCTCTTCCTGTTGGAACGCCTTCTTTATCACCTCCACCTGCACACACCCACACGCACACGCACGCACATGCACACGCACACGCACACACAATTGCTTTACAAACGTTTAGGGACTGAATGAATGAATTCACTAACATTCATTCAGTGAATGAGTGAGTAAATTAATGATTGAGCAAGTGAGTGAGTGATTGCTGACTGTTGAATTGAGTACAAAGGACCACAATGGATCCTTTTAGCATGACCTTTGACTGTACCTAGTAGGGGTGTGCCGCTACACAAATTTTATGATACGATATGATACGATATTGGGCTCACAACATCGATACGATATATGGCACATTTTCATTATGAAAATATATGGGGGGAAAAAAAGCTTATGAAAATATATGGGGGGAAAAAAAGCTTATGAAAATATATGGGGGGGAAAAAAAGCTTATGAAAATATATGGGGGGGGGGAGGGGGGGGGAAAGCAAATGCAAACAAATACTTCTGTTTTTGCATTATTATTATTGCAAAAAAAAAAACGCCAAAACGATACATATCATCACGAATACGTATCACGATATATCGCGGGACGATATATCGGCACACCCCTAGTATCTGTACTATTGATAAGCATGTTAATAAAGTATTCAATCAATACAAATTGAATGTATGACTGAATGGAGGGCTTTTGGTACCAGTTCTCGGGGTCGGAGGTTGAGCAGGATCCTCTCAGCGTTTTCACTGTCATGACGGCTCTCCATCAGACCCAATAGCAACTTGGAGGCGTTGTCCTGGAAACCAGAGACACACCACCACCAACATTTGTCAAAACTACATTTATATATCTCTGCTGTAGTGTGACAAATGCACATTATATTTATTATATTTACCTGCTTGATCTATGGGTGTTATTATGTCTGATTGATATGTAACATCTGATTTACGTATGCATGTATATGTAACATGTTGGACTGCCACCCAACGTTACTAATAGAGGGTGCGGTTCAGGGCGAAGGGAATCGAGCAAACAAACCTGTGGAGAAGCAACAGGGGGAAGAGAGAGGAGATCTCCGAGGCGCCAGTAATACTGTGTTTAAGTTTAAGTCAAAGTTTAAACTCAGGAGTAGGCTGCAGCCAAGAATTAAGAACGGACGAGCCCTGCGGACAACGGACATGGTCGTTGCTACGCTGCGGGGAATCGAGTGCTGGGTGTATGGCGGAAACACCATAGAGCGGAGGAATTCTGACGGAGCCGCCGCGGTGATATAAACCCCAGCTTTCTGTTCTGTGGATTACAATTTACGGGGTACCCCAAACTTAAGTTATTATTTGGATCGCCAGTGCGGAAGACCGTTTACGTTTCATTTTGGATTAAAGGACATAATAGATATTCCCGCGGCGTCAAGAAGCCGTTCGGACCATAACGGGGGACTGCTTGTTATTGTTTGTAAAGCGGGTAACCGACCGTCCGTGCAGCGCTCTGACTAAGTAACTTTTGTTGTACCTTTGTTGATTGTTTACGGGGGAAGCTGTGATTTGGGTGGGAATATGCTTGTGAAAGAAATATTGTTTTGTTGATCTGTTTGTTTATTTATTTAGTTTATTAGGGAGAGAGTTAGGGACAGAAGTTTATTTAAAAGCCGATGTGTATTATATATTTATTTATATATTTATTTACCATTTAAGTTGTCAATTGTTTCATTTGTGCCTTATTTATATAAAGTAATTTCAGTTAAAAACCTGCCGATCCCGTTGTTTTTCCTTTAGTTAATAATTTTCCCTTCAAAGTAAAAGGGTGATTGTTACAGTAGGGCAGAAACCAGCTATGACCAAATAATAAACTTTTCCGAAAAAAAAACAACAACAACTTGTTTTTAGAACAACACAATACTGCCTCATCAAAGTTGGTATGGTGACTTTATACATTGTCAGATACTTGAATGTGTCCTTATATTATCATCACTTTACCCAAATACAGCTCAGGTGGTTTGACCGACAGTTTGATGATCCAATGGAGTTAGGAGGTTTAGTCAGAAGCACTTTTAAATACTTTTCATTGGTTCAATATTTGTAAAACCCACACACAGACGTAATGGGTGTTCAATAGCACTGATTAATTTTATTATTTTTTTAAGTTAAAAAATGTAGATGGTTTCTGCACGACAGCGACAATATAATAATAATAAATACATATTCTAATTTAGTGCTATTATCAGAGTTCTGATCACCAGTCCAGTACTCTGATAATTACCAACTTGGGGTGGCTCTGGGATCTCCATATATGGACAAGCGCACACACACACATTATCTTATATTAAAATTGGCTAAAGGGAGGACCGACCACGACGTCACAACTTGTTTGGTTTGGTTTGGTTCTATTTATATTGTTGTTTTGTTGTGGTCTTCGTTGTCTGAGGTTACATGGCAGGAACATGTACTGTATCTGTTTCTTTCTGTAATATCTTGTTTTATTGTTATATGTTAGGGACGTACTGTATTTACACTACTGTACGCATTTCTGTTGCTGTGTTCATGGATATTTCTGTCCCTCCCAAATAAACAAATAAAGTAAGTAAGCTTGCACTGGTGGGTCAGCTGCTGTAACTTCCCTCGGGGTGATATGGCAGCTTCCATTCACCATCTATATCTATTATATCTATGTGTACAAAAGATAACGTGATGTTGTTGTTACCTTCAGCTGTAGAACCATCTCCATGCGATAGCGGCACAGAGGACTGATGTCATTCAGGATCAGAGCTGTGATGATGTCAATGCCATTGGACTCATGAGTCACAATGCATGTCTGACACACGCACACGCGCACACACACACACACACACACACACACACACACACACACACACACACACACACACACACACACACACACACACACACACACACACACACACACACACACACACACACACACACACACACACACACACACACACACACACACAGATACATGAGTACACAAATGCGGTTCTGTCTCTGCGATAGATTCATTGTACCTGGTTTTATGTCTCCATGACAGATTAGTTCTACCTGGTTCTGTCTCTGTGATAGATTAGTCCTACCTGGTTCTCCTGACAGGGTTAGGCATAGACTAGGGCCTTCACGACTAGAGATTTTTACTGGTCGACTCATTTGACCCTGTGGTAGTATTATTGGGCATGCTTTTGACCCCCTTTTTAGTTTTTTCAACTATTCGACTAGTACCAACAAGGTCGACTAGTGGTTATATTAGTCAACTAGTCGACTAGTTGGTGAAAGCCCTAGCATAGACATATAAAGGTAGACGCCTCCTCCAGCTCTGAGGCGTCTGTATTTCGGGCACCATTTTTCAGGGACATGTCAGAATCTAGTTGTATAAAAATATAACGGGATATTTTTATACAACTAGATTCTGACAAGTCCCGGAAAAGACGCGATGTGATTGGCCAGTAGTCAGGAAGCTTGCCATCTCCAAAATGGCGCCCGAGATACAGGTCGCTCCAATGAACGGCAGAGGCCAATTAGGTATCTAGGTTTCTATATCTATGGTCCTTGGCAGTACTCTGTGATAGATTAGTCCTACAGTACCTGGTTCTCCTGACAGGGTCCTTGGCAGTACTCTGTGAGCGTCTCCAGGGTCTGTGTGATGAGGTGGACGTTGGACTCGTTGATGTAGAGGCCCAGCAGGCCTAGACCTCCGGTGGTGCTTCCACACATGATGTCCAGGAACTGCAGAGTCTCACACACCAAGTTATAGTTGGTCTTGTTGTTCTGGCAGCGGAGAAAGTTCTGCAAGGATGGGGCAAAGAGATATACCGGCAGAATAAGGTGTAACTTCAAACCGAACACTACAAAGTTATCCATCCATCCATCCATCCTTGTCCGCGTATCCAGAGTTGCGTTGCAGAGGCAGTTCCAGCATAAAATCCCAGCGTTCTCTTTCCCTGGTCACATTAGCCTACTCTAACCCATTAAGACCTGAGGCGATTCTTAAAAATGTTTTCTAAATCCTAATAGTTTTTTGAAAAAAATCTAGAAAAAAATGTTTCAAGAATTTTCAAAAATAGCAGATCCGAGTGCCGCGCTATGAGCTTGTAGATCTGCTATTTTTGAATAGCCAAAGAAATCTAAAGTGACACAGATGCGTTCCAGGTCTTAATGGGCTAACCGGGGGATCCTGAGGTGTTCCCAGACGAGTGTGGAGATATTTTACTATAATGACTATACTTATTTGGTTAATTAGTTGGTAGTAACTTGTACTTATTTGGTTAGAAGTATACAGTACCAATCTGGGAACCCATCGTCAAATAAAAAGGAAAAACAGCGCCCCAGCGCGTTTCATTTTTACATTTGACTCTGAGGGGAGTGATTAAATAGACCGACGCTGACTGGAAACCGGCGTTTTGGTCTGCCCTCAGCCCTCCACTTCCGGTGGTGCGACTATGTTTTCATTCCCACTAACAATATTTCTCCACGGAACACAAACACCATTTCTCCCAAAGAACATCGTTTTGGTTATAAGCCCACTTGTTTCTATGATGAAAGAACAAGTTAAAATGTTACTAACTTTCCGTGGTTTTGTTTGCTCCGAGGACGCTATTGTTAAATGAGTTTGGGTTTGTTTTCAGTGGGAAGCGAGGGCACAGATGTAAATCCCGCCCACTACATTTGATTGGGTAAAGCGCGGCCTGCTTCCTGATCTGAAGGCACGCCCACTTGTAGGCCAACGCTCACACGCTCTGAACGGGGCTTCCGACGGATTCAGTAGCGCAGCTCTGAATCTGTTCTTGAGAGATTAGTAGTATACCAACCTGTAGATCGTGGTTATGGTTCTCACACAGCAGCTGTAGAAACCTCAGGATGGGCTTCATGATGGTGACTGCTGGTCCCATCTCTGTCTCCACCTCCTTCTGCTCTGCTATTGGAGGGGCTGGCAGGGAGGAGGCGCCTGTTACCGGGGCAATGGACTGGCCCTGGACCAATAGGGGGTGACCTCCCGAACCAGGAAGTACTAACGGCCCAGAAGGACCTGATAGAGGGAGGACAGATGATTGTTTAAACAACTCAACTGAACCAACAAATTAGGTCTTAAATGTAACTAAGAAACACCATTATTTTGGAAAAGGTAACTAAGTAACCGAGTACTCTAATTGCAAAACTAACGCTTTAGGTTACTCGTTACCCAAAAACGTGTTCCGTTACAGTAACAGGGTTAATTTTAACGCTGTTACCCCCAACACTGATTATAACTCAAAATAACGTCAGGAACACAGTCAAACTTTATTATTCGGTCTAAACTCTGACAAGGGACTCTTCTTCTATCAACTGACATTCTCTATCTCCAAAGTCCCATAGTCCACATCGCCCCTCTGAGGCACATAAGTACCATTACAGTTGGATGAAGTGTACTAGGGTACGGAAGAATCTTGGCCAATGTGAATGCTGACCAGTGGGGAGAGGGCAATCGTACTCATGAACGGTTCGAATCAATCGGACCCAGTCTGAATCCGCCCTGACAGTCCTTGAGGTTGAAAAGATTGAGATGCACTACCTTGTGGCTCGTCTGTCAAACATTAAGGGCATACCGTAACTAAATAAACTTGTCTTACTGTGCTCCAGTTCCTTCTGGTTGGCCTTGCTGGTCATCTCTCCAACGTTGACAGACACAGTGGTCTTTATGTCCTGCTGGGCTTCCTTCATTCTCTCATGCAGCACTTTGAAGAACTTCTCTGATTTATTATCACCCATCATCAACTTATAGAAGGAGTTCTACAGACAGCGAGAGAGAGCGAGAGAGAAAGAGAGAGAGAGAGAGAGAGAAAGAGATTCGTACCAGATTAACCACTTAAAGACCCACTCCACCCAAAAGTTTGTTTTGCACTCTGCATCTCTAAAGCATTCATGTTTTTTTCTTTACAACCGAAATCTGGTTTTCAGATGAGCACTCAGTGAAAACTCAGGGCACAGGGCACACAAACAGATTGCGTGTTGTGATGTCACACAATCCAAGCCTCATCAAACACAAGCATAAACACCTGGAATGCATGCATAATATTACTCATATTACTGACAATTGACAAATATATACTGTATATATTTTTTCTTTTTCTGCCCAACACTCCCCGCTGACAGGTGCCCCCCCCCCCCTTCTGTAGGAGTATATGTGCAATGTTAAATATCACCCTCCCCGCCCGGCTTACTACACAGGCCAATTGTATTCGCATAGGCGCCCGACAAAGCCGGATGCACCACGGTGGATTTGAACCCACAACCTCCGTGGTGGTGGGCAGGCACTGCGTCACCCGAACGCCGATTACTGACAAATATTGATTTGAATTTGCCTCATGTCTTTATGCCCAGTCATGCATCCAGCAACAAGTAGTAGACATCTTTTTTTAATTTCTAGAACATGTTTTGACAAAATGCTGGTCACATAAACATTTTTGTTTGAGGTTTGGCACTATTGTATGACCGCCTCAAAGCAGACGTGAGTTTGTGTATGCATGATGAACAAATTCAGCAAAGAAGAAGAATGATGAATCAGATTATGCTCGTGGAAATGCTCGCGCGCACGTTTTATGAACCTAAGCACATTTCTTGAATGAGGCCCTTAGAGAGAGAGAGAGAGAGAGAGTGTGCGCGCATGCGTGCGTGCGTGCGTGCGTGTGTGTGTGTGTGCGTGCGTGCGTGCGCGTGTACCTGTATATCGGTGTTTCCTCCCTCCAGCAGACAGATAGCCAGCTGGATGCTCTCCTGGAAGATCTTGTCATTCTTGCTGTTCATCACCAGATCCGTGAAGAGCTTAGTCCCGCCCTCTCTGTCCAATCTGCACTGGACTGCCGCTACTGCTACCCAATCACGTTCCTGCTCACCTGCTCACACGTACGCACACACACACATTTTTATGAATATACTGAGGACATCAAAACCTTTAAATATTGATTGTCAGTCATGAAAGTGGAGTTGCATTTTGATTAGAACTTATTGTTTTTTACATTAGACCTGGAACACCTGTATTTTGAATGTGAGTGCTCAAAAGGCATTGCATATTTTGCTATGTGTTCTTATTTTTTGAATAAGGTTAATGCCTTTAAAGAAGCTATAAATTGACTAACTTCTTTTAAGGTGTTAGGCATTGGGGGTGCGTCGACTAGCCGCTGCTATACACCAAATCTCTTTGCCGAAAATAGCTGATCTACAAGCTCACAAGGCGATGCAATCTGAGCTTGTAGATCTGCTATTTTCAC
This sequence comes from Gymnoscopelus microlampas, assembly GCF_963454915.1. Classification (NCBI taxonomy): domain Eukaryota; kingdom Metazoa; phylum Chordata; class Actinopteri; order Myctophiformes; family Myctophidae; genus Gymnoscopelus; species Gymnoscopelus microlampas. The sequence goes on along the minus strand of NC_139947.1, from coordinate 7,398,637 downwards.
TCCCAGAACAGGGATGCTAGGGTTTATGTGTTTAACACCCCTGGTGTTTTGGGGGACAACTCTGCTCTGGAGTGTGAGAGATCTCTTAACCCATTGAGACCTGGAACGCATCGGTGTCACTTTTAGATTTCTTTAGGCTATTAAAAAATAGCAGATATACAAGCTCATAGCGCGGCACCGAGTGCCGCGCTATGAGCTTGTAGATCTGCTATTTTTGGAAAATCTTGAAAAAAAAATGTTTCGATTCAAAAAAAAAAAAATACGTTTATAAATACGTATTATATAACATTACCTGCTGACCCCAGGTCAGCTATGTCAGTCTTAGGGCTGGACTTCCTGTTTGGGAAGAGGTAGTTCTGGAGCAGCACCCTACGAAGAGCTACACCCTGGAATAAAACAACACAATGAATTTGTTTGTTAGTTTTCTGTTTGTAGTAGTACTGAGCTCTAAAGTATGACCATTTATGACCACATACTTCATTTCTAATCTAGGCTATTAACACATTGATTGCCTAGATCGCATATATGCGTTTTTCAAATCCATCGCTTGATTGCCGCAATTCTAAAGAACGCATACTGTATATGCGTTCTTTGGAATTTTCATTGTTTAATCTGTGATCGCGGTGTTCTGTGAATCTTTCATCATCAGTTTCGTTTTCTGTTTACATCACACTCACCGGGTTCCGGATTCATGACGCAGATTCCGTTTCCGGTTCTCGGAAGGCCTTTTTTAGGCATTTTAGGCGAGAATAGGGAAAAACACGTTTTTTTCACACGGTATGAAAAACTAACGAAGAGCTCTAGTTCTATTTTCTTTAGTCTGGATGACGAACAGCCATCGTCGTCGTGTATCACATCGAACTGAAGGCCGATCGCTGATCTGTGAAAACGTCACATCCGGTTATGACGTATGGACTGTTTGAGCCTGTTTGGGGGGGTCGAGCGAGTGAGCGAGTGATCAAGGTGTCGATTTGCTGCTCTCTGCTGGTCGATCTGTCGTATGTGTTTAACCGCAGCCAGACAAACTATTTGAATGAAAAATTACAAAATAACAACAACAAAAACACGCAAATCGCTGGCACAGGGGTGAGTACATTATGAACAGGGGTGCACATAACTTTTTAGGTCTGGTACGCAGAAGAGCACCTGGAGATGTGACTTGGTGCGCATGGTCCCGTTCCGTTTTGTCAACGGGGGGGGGGGGGGGGGGGGGGGGGGGGGTTCAGCACGGTGCCCACCGGACAGTTTTGTCAACGGGGGGGGGGGGGCGAGAAAAAAAGGACGCTCTGCTTCTAAATTCCGCCGATTTCCGCCGTTTTTTTTTCTCACGCTGTTAGGTAAAGCCCCCAAGGTTGGTGCCCTGTGCTGCTGCGCTGATTTTAGCCGCCAGATTGGGACGTTCACGGCATATTTTGCACCATTACGGTGCGTTCATCATCGGTGACGAGTGCCTCTAACAGCCGCTGCTGGCTGCGTGCACGCAGCGAGGCAATGCGAGGCGACGCGAGTCATATCTCTACCCCTGTGCCTAATGGCTGTACATGGGGCCGACGGGTGCTTTAGAGTGATTGTGTGAGTGTGGCTTCAGGAAGTAAATTCCTAGCCTCGATCTCCAGGCTTTTATTTTTTAGTTTTGCTAAAAAATAAAAGCTTGGAAATTCCTGTCCCAGCTGTTGGTGCGCAAAAGCGCCTCGCGTCGCCTGATGTGGTGCGCATTTTTTATTTTGGGTGCGCATGCGCACCTGCGCACCAGTTATGTGCACCCCTGATTATGAATAAACTCTGGCAGTCAATGTGTTAACAGCAAGAAGTTTTCTGGTTTTGTTAAGAGTGGAAACGCGTCCCAGTTCCTGCCGAAGCACAGCCTCTTAGCGCTACTTTTAAATGGTTTGAATAATTATTGGGAAGAAGTAGTCGCTACAATAGTATTATGTTTTTAGCAATGTATTTAGTTAATATTGACTAACCTTCTCATCAAAGTCCAGCGTTCGGATCAGCATCTCCTGAAGAGTTCGCAGAACTTTGATGCACAACTTCTCCTCTGATGACATCAATGCTTTTGTGTGCTGGATCAACCTATGCAAACACCACAAAGTCAAAGGCAGTCATGCAAGCACACGCACGCACACGCACACACGCACACGCACACACACACACACACACACACACACACACACACACACACACACACACACACACACACACACACACAGTCAGTCAGTCAGTCAGTCAGTCAGTCAGTCATGTGAACCTACTTGGAGAGGAATCCTCCAGATTCACATCTCTGTCTGGCATCGGTTCCTTCCAGGAAGAGGAGTTCTGGTTGGTGCAGAACATCCACCAACACCGACAGTTCAGCGTGCACCAAGGGCTTCAACCGCTCCTCCAGAGTGTTAATGATGTCCTGAAAATACACGCACACACACACAATTAATAGACTCCAACCTGGTTCCGGTCTCCTAAAGAGGGGACCACCTACGTCACGCGGTCTTGCTTCCCTACTGGTCTTGGGTGTTACTGCAGTCCTACCTGTAGCTTCTCTATGATGTTCTTGTAGTCCCAGGGGTTGCTGGGAGCTATAGAGCGGGAGGCGCGGGTGGAGGACTTGTAGTTTGGGTTGGAGCGAGACAGAGAGTTGAGAGCCGATGTAGACAGCATGTTAGTGATCTGAGCCTCCAGGTCCAATGGTAGAGAGATACTACGACTCTTAGCTAGAGAGAGAGAGAGACAGAGAGAGAGAGAGAGACAGAGAGAGAGAGCGTGCCTTTCGATTCAACTTCATATTTTAATGCAATATAACGTCAGTCATCTATATGATGTCAGTTGTTTATGACATATCTATATGATGTATGACTCCACATTTGGCCAAGGTTTGTCGGTTTCAGGGCGATCAGAGCTCCACTGACTTCCTCTATGAAAACTAAAGTTCATTATTTAATTAAGAAAATAAATGGTTGCTGTCGGGTGGAAATCATGTCCAAAACTGTTACTTTTCAGGATTCAAATAAAAAAATATCAAAAAATGACAGTCTGATCTGCAAGCTCAAAATGCGTTTTGAGATTCTAGACTTGCGACTTTTGCTAGTTTCGTAGCAGGACATTTAGGGAAAAAACGTAAGTGTGTGTGTGTGTGTGTGCGTGCGTGCGTGCGTGCGTGCGTGCGTGCGTGCGTGCGTGCGTGTGTGTACCAGTCAAAGCCAGTGTTCTGATGCAGGTCTCCACGATGCCTCTGTGTTGCTGTGGCAACCAGGGGCAGTCCAACAGTCTGACACTGGACTGTAACAACTGAGTCATGATGGAGTGATGAGTCTATGGACAGAGAGAGAGAGACAGACAGAGAGAGAGACAGAGAGGGAGAGAGAGAGAAAAGAGGGACGATAAGGAGGTATCAGAATGGGTGATATATGTCTACTGAAGCTGAAGAGACAGACATACAGAGAGACAACACAGAGACAGACAGAGAAAGACAGACATAAGACACACACACACACACACACACACACACACACACACACACACACACACACACACACACACACACACACACACACACACACACACACACACACACACACACACACACAGAGTGGTGATGTGAACCTGGAGCGAGGTGCTGTTCTCTGAGAACGGAGAGCTGAAGAAAGCAGTGATGGTGTCAAACACTACGCTGATGATGTACTTCTCTAGCACAGCGTCGGTCAGGCGATTCTCTCTGTTGGTGCACACCTAGAGCCAGGAGAAGACACGTCATTTACACTCATTGATCCGTTAAGACCGGGAACGCATCTGTGTCATTTTAAGATTTCTTTGGCTAGTTTCTAGGTCCGCTGTTTTTGAAAAATCGTGAAAATTTGTGCAAATCTTTTTAAAGCTAAAATTTTTAACTCAAATCTTTGCTTCTGGGGATTCTACATTTTTTTCCCCTTCCTTTTCTTTTTCTTATATTATTATTATATTATAGTGGTTCTCAAACCTTTTCATGTCAAGGACCCCCCAAAATGATCTGTATTTGTCCGCGGACCCCCATCTCAAAATATTTTGTTCCAGGGACCCCCAGAAGCAAATATTTGAGTTAGAAATGTATATATATATATTCAAAGATTTGCACACATTTTCACGATTAACTTTTCAAAAATAGCAGATCTACAAGCTTGTAGATCTGCTATTTTTGAAAAGCCCAAAGAAATCAAAAATGACACAGATGCGTTCCCGGTCTTAACACATTGTGTGCCATAAACGGTCCGGACCGTTTTGGCCCATTTTAAAAAATATATATTTTTCCCACGCGGGGCGCGCTAATGAAACTTTGGGATCATCCAAGGAGTCTCTAAGAAGGAGAGGCCGGATGTGGATCCATGTCAAAAATGCTTCCGTTCGTCCGCTCCAATGTTAACTCCTTGACTAAAAGCTTAATATCTCCTATTTCTTTTTAACGTGGTGGAAGTGAGCCGCTTTCGATCGGCGATCACTCTGCAATGGAGGATCGCGTTAGAAGATATTATTGTTCCAGGCGTTAGTCGGGACCCTCCGCCGTCTCGCACACAGGCTTTGTTTACATGCACGTCCGCGTCGGGGCTTCTACAGCACGAAACATATCAGCGTAAGTGGATGGAAGATACAGTATGCTGGCACTGGATGTACCCTATTTTAATAACCCTCTGGCACACGATGTGTTAATGGCTTAATGATTTGATGAAGTGATTTGATCGGCGCATACCCTGGCCATGTCCACGGTAAAGTCTTCAAACAGCTTCCAGATGTGGTTGGACGTGTAAATCTCCTTCATCTCCACCTCCGTGTCCACGTAGCAATGGTTCACAAAGTTCACGTAGGCTACCTTCACCTACACGGAGACATACAGACAGACAGACAGACAGACAGACCAGGCGTTCCCCAATTTTGCTATTATGGCTCAATCATATAATTATATGAAGATAAGGTTAAAAATGGGTGAAATGCTCCTTTAACATGGTGCAAAGCTACCTTCACCAACACATAGACAGACAGCAGAACACACACGCACACACACACACACACACACACACACACACACACACACACACACACACACACACACACACACACACACACACACACACAGAGAGTGCGTACTGTACCTCAGTGATGCAGTCCTCGTGAGTTACCACTCTGACCACGTCCTCTAGGGGCAGCAGAGAGGTGCATTTGATCTCGGTGTAAACGTTCTTCCCTTCGGCGCACGCAGCCAGCAGCTCCACCAGAGAGATGTGATACCTGCACACGCCACCAGGGGTTTAAACACCACACTTAAACACACCAGAGAGACGTGATACCTGAACACTGTCCCAAGTCCAAGAAGGGACCCGCTGTGATTGGCCAGTAGTGACTTTGATTGGCAGTTGTGCTGAACGCTCACCCCAAAACATTTAGGAGACTGTGGTGGCTCGTGTGCGCAGTCTCAATGTTTGTATACAAATAAGTGGTCTACCTTTTAGCTCAAGACCCAAAAAAATTTTTTTACGTTTGCCCGGGACCCAAACTACTGAAATTAGCAGATTTACAAGCTCACAAGGTGTCGCTTCGGGCCGCGGTGTGAGCTTGTAGATCTGCTATTTATAGAAGAAGGCCGATGCACACCTCACCTCAAAGAACTCATAAAACATTTTTTTTATGTAGGAAACAAAAAATAGGGGGATATTTACTCGCGACCAATACAAATTGTTCCGCGACCCAAACATGGGTCCCAGTGTTTGGGTGGTCTACTATAAAACAGAACAGAACAGAACCAGCTGGCGGTCGCCATGGTTACCTGAGAGGGCTGTTCTCTGTCACTCCCTCTCTGCTCTCTGCCATCAGGTCCAACATCACCGCAAAGGAAGTTTTGTCATTGTAGAACACCACCACATCCTCTCCTGAATTAGTCAGCTACACACGCACACACACGTACACACACACACACACACACGTACACACACACACACACACGTACACACACACACATACACACACACACACACACACATACACACACACACACACACACACGTAGAAAGTTAAGCATAACCACTTAACCCATTAAGACCGGGAACGCATCTGTCATTTTTTTTTCATCAAATCTTTGCTTCTGGGGATTCTACAAATGTCTTCTAAATCCTAACATTTTTTCATGTCAAGGACCCCCCAAATTATATGTATTTGACCACGGACCCCCCCCCCCCCTATATTTTGTTCCAGGGACACCCGGAAGCAAAGATTTGAGTTAAAATGTATATATATATTCAAGGATTTGCACAAATGTTCACAACTTTTCAAAAATAGCAGATCTACAGGCTTGTACATCTGCTATTTTTGATTAGCCAAAGAAATCTAAAATGACACAGATGTGTTCCCGGATTGGGTTAATGTTTAAAGTGGTTAACTGTCAGAAAATACACATTAAGGGACCAGTCGAAATCTACAGAAGGGGGTCCCTGGAGGAAAATAGGGGAGGGTCATGCCTTTCTAATTTTAGTAGAAGGGAGGGTCAGCTAATTTTACTTTGAATCCAAGGGAGGGTCATGCAATTTTGAATTAATAAAATAGTCCGTTTTATATACATTTTTAGTACAGCAGAACAGTGGTCAATGACCTCTCTCTATTTCAAAGGATAATAAGGATTCAAATCCAGTAACACCTTGGTCTATTTAGAATCAATGACAGTCGTTAACAAGCCATCAACGCACAGCAAGTGTGAACGACCCAGTCAAATCTATTCAGCGTCTTAACGATGGTGGATGAACAATTAAGCAACACTTCAACAGGTGTTAGGCATATTAGAGAGATGCATTATCCCAATTTCCAACACAGAGATATCCTCTTTTAAGTGTGTTTTTGTTGCTCATAGAATTACATACACCGGGTAGGTTACAATGACCAATTTATAACTGGATATTCATAATCATTTGATCATAATCAAGTAATTCTGTGCATGTGATTAATTTGGATCTGTATGGACAGTTGTGCATAGATGCCAGGCTAGCTCCACAAGTAAAACCAGAATCATCGGGCCATAAGTGATAGCCTAATTGTTAAAACTTAGACAGGGGCCATTTTCGAAATGTACTAAAGCACATGCGATTGATATGGGCACATTTCCTACTAATGATGACTCAATCAGGTAAACCGGTACAGTTTCCCTTGAAATTCTAACTCCCATTTCTGTGGAAGTATAAGGGAGGTTTTAGTACATCAAGGTAAATACAGGCTTTTATTTGATGTAGGATGACGCATCAATGTTGTCAGTTACATGGAAGTTGGAGTACATCAAGGTAAATACCGGTATAGGCTTTTATTTTATGTATGATGACGCATCAATGTTGTCAGTTACTTGGAAGTCGGATGTCTGACTCGTCGGATGATCAAATAAAAGCCTGTATTTACCTTGATGTACTAAATACTTCGCGCTGTGTGCGTGTGTAAAACTGTCATCCTTGAGTGTCACACACATTAACAGTATCCACCATCGATAAAATAAAATATAATACAAATCTTCACTTTCCTACATACTAAATGCATGGTCAGGGACCACATGCAATACCTCCACGGACCACCAGTTGAAAACCCATGATGTAGGCAACAGTGTAGTCACCGTAGTTAATAATTATGGGATTCAATGGGTTTCCCACATGTAAGTTTAGAACACTGTCCATTCTGCTACCACTACAGACACCACACTGTGCATTTAGCAAGACTGACTACAGTAATGTTCTAATCAATGTGGAAAGCAAAACATCGGACATATTATCAGTTTTAAATGTCATGTTGTTGTATTTGATGGGGAGGGTTAGGGGTGTCAAGATAACACTAATTTCCAGATACATACATGATGTTGGGCAAATGATATCGATATGATACATTATTAATGTTCTTTTCTCATGTATCATCAACATTGACCATCATCTTTAGTTTAAAATAACAATTATAAAGCACTTTAAAAAACAATTACAATGTGCTTTGTACACACAAATAAATACATTTGTGCAAGCTTAAGGGAGAAGTGAAGTTCTCACTAAATATAAACCCATTGTTTCAGAGGACAGATAGACACTAATATAATATAATAATATAGCTGCAAGCAGCGATAATACGGGGCCAGTGAATAGAGAGAGAGAGAGAGACATGGAAATGGAATAGATTGAAGAGAGAGAGAGTGACATGGAAACAATAGATTGATGAGAGAGAGAGATGGAAACATAATGGTTTGATTGGACATCTCAACCTACTGCCATTAACAGGATTCGAACTCTCAACCTTCAGACTAATAGGCTGCAACACTACCTATAGTGCTATAGCTTTGTCCAGGCTGATATTGTCTGTTGAAGATCATAAACTCTTGCCTTCTTTCATGAACCAAGCCCCTGTTTCACTAACACTAAGATCACTCGTTCACAAACCATTTACCAATGAAGAAATTGTACATCTCCTCAGAACCAAAACTAGTGAAAGTAGCCGATCTGCAAGCTCACAAACCATGAAAAGTTGTGAGATTGTAGATCAGCTATTTTCAGATAAAGTATGTCATACGTTGAAAAAACGTACTCTCAAATAAGCATTTCAGGTTATCTTTACCATTTGCACATGTATTCATTGATACAGTCATGTTGTTTGCAATTCAACTTAAATGAAGTCTGCATCAAGTGAGGCTTGAACTGGCGACCTTGAGATTGTGAGGCATTTATTTAAGGGAGACGCCATTGGCCCAACAGACAAGTAACTGTGAAAAAGGAGATCACACAGATGATACAGTTTCACGCAAATAGCTGAAAAATCCTGGGTTTAAGTGTTTTTCAAACTGCTCAAAATTGCGGACAATCTAAGGGCGGAGCTTAATGGTCAAATCGATACGTGTGTTCCTCATGAGTCAAGGCACATGTGTAAGCAAGTTTCACGACTTTCGGCCAAACGAGGCATGACTTATGCCTGTTTAAAGTCTGCCTTTTCAAAAAAATTGCTATAGCGCCCCCTTTTGGCCAATTGGAGTGAGATTGGTTTCAGTGATATTTGGAATGACCCTGTACATTTCTGCAAAGTTTCAAAGAAATGTGAGTCTGCATGTATGTTTTAGGCACAGATGAATAATTTTCATAAAACTGTAATAGTTAAAATCTATCTCCTCCTGGGATTTTTGAGCAATCTGCACGAAACGTTTAACACTTGAACTTTGGACCACTGCCTACAAAAATTTCCAACGGATTTTCCATAAGTGAAAAAATGCAGAAGTTAGGAGCCAATGACTGTTTTACATATAATTCAAAATGGTGGGCGATCTAAAGGTCAGAGGTCAAAAGTCAGACCACAAAAGTTGTCGGGCATGAAGAGACGCATGTGTGTATTGAAGTTTCATGGTTGTAGGTCAAACAGGGCATGAGTTGTACCTGTTCAAAGTTGGCATTTTCAATTGAGTGCTATAGCGCCACCTTTTGACGAAAGATTATGAGAATTATTTCTTGATCGTTCTTTATGACTATCTACCATATGGCCGAGTTTCGTAAAAAGCGACAGCACAGTTCAGCCAGAACTAAGATTAGCCTTGAATTGAGAGGGAGCGAAAAACAATTCGTAATATAGCTGCAAGCAGCGATAATACGGGGCCAGTGAATAGAGAGAGAGAGAGAGACATGGAAACGGAATAGATTGAAGAGAGAGAGAGTGACATGGAAACAATAGATTGATGAGAGAGAGAGATGGAAACATAATGGTTTGATTGGACATCTCAACCTACTGCCATTAACAAGATTTGAACTCTCAACCTTCAGACTAATAGGCTGCAACACTACCTATATAGCTTTGTCGAGGCTGATATTGTCTGTTGAAGATCATAAACTCTTGCCTTCTTTCATGAACCAAGCCCCTGTTTCACTAACACTAAGATCACTCGTTCACAAACCATTTACCAATGAAGAAATTGTACATCTCCTCAGAACCAAAACTAGTGAAAGTAGCCGATCTACAAGCTCACAAACCATGAAAAGTTGTGAGATTGTAGATCAGCTATTTTCAGAATGAAGTATGTCATACGTTGAAAAAACATACTCTCAAATAAGCATTTCAGGTTATCTTTACCATTTGCACATGTATTCATTGATACAGTCATGTTGTTTGCAATTCAACTTAAATTAAGTCTGCATCAAGTGAGGCTTGAACTGGCGACCTTGAGATTGTGAGGCATTCATTTAAGGGAGACGCCATTGGCCCAACAGACAAGTAACTGTGAAAAAGGAGATCACACAGATGATACAGTTTCACGCAAATAGCTGAAAAATCCTGGGTTTCAGTGTTTTTCAAACTGCTCAAAATTGCGGACAATCTAAGGGCGGAGCTTACTGGTCAAAGCGATAGATGTGTTCCTCATGAGTCAAGGCACAAGTGTAAGCAAGTTTCATGACTTTCGGCCAAACGAAGCATGACTTTTTAAAGTTTGCATTTTCAAAAAATTGCTATAGCGCCCCCCTTTGGCCAATTGGAGTGAGATTGGTTTCAGTGATATTTGGAATGACTCTCTACATTACTGCAACGTTTCAAAGAAATGTGAGTCTTGCATGTATGTGTTAGGGGCAGATGAATAATTTTCATAAAACTGCAATAGTTAAAATCTATTTCCTCCTGGGATTTTTGAGTAATCTGCACAAAACATTTTACACATGAACTTAGGACCTTTGCCGACAAAACAAAAGCGGCGGATTTTCCATAAGTGAAAAAATGCAGAAGTTATGAGCCAATGGCTGTTTTTCATATAATTCAAAATGGTGGGCGATCTAAAGGTCAGAGGTCAAAAGTCAGACCACGAAAGTTGTCGGGCATGAAGAGACGCATGTGTGTATCGAAGTTTCATGGCTGTAGGTCAAACAGGGCATGAGTTGTACGTGTTCAAAGTTGGCACTTTCAATTGAGTGCTATAGCGCCACCCTTTGACGAATGAGTGTGAGAATTATTTCTTGGTAGTTTTTCATGAGCATCTACCATATGGCCGAGTTTCGTAAAAAGCGTATGCACGGTTAAGCCAGAACTGGCAAAAACAAGTATTTTTCAAACTGCTCAAAATTGCGGAAAATCTAAGGGCGGAGCTTAATGGTCAAATCGATACGTGTGTTCCTCATGAGTCAAGGCACATGTGTAAGCAAGTTTCACGACTTTCGGCCAAACGAGGCATGACTTATGCCTGTTTAAAGTCAGCCTTTTCAAAAAATTGCTATAGCGCCCCCTTTTGGCCAATTGGAGTAAGATTGGTTTCAGTGATATTTGGAATGACCCTGTACATTTCTGCAAAGTTTCAAAGAAATGTGAGTCTGCATGTATGTTTTAGGCACAGATGAATAATTTTCATAAAACTGTAATAGTTAAAATCTATCTCCTCCTGGGATTTTTGAGCAATCTGCACGAAACGTTTAACACTTGAACTTTGGACCACTGCCTACAAAAATTTCCAACGGATTTTCCATAAGTGAAAAAATGCAGAAGTTAGGAGCCAATGACTGTTTTTCATATAATTCAAAATGGTGGGAGATCTAAAGGTCAGAGGTCAAAAGTCAGAGTGTGAAAGTTGTTCAGCATGAGGAGACGCATATGTGTATCCAAGTTTCATGGCTGTAGGTCAAACAGGGCATGAGTTGTACCTGTTCAAAGTTGGCATTTTCAATTGAGTGCTATAGCGCCACCCTTTGACGTATGAGTGTGAGAATTATTTCTTGATAGTTTTTCATGACCATCTACCATATGGCCGAGTTTCGTAAAAAGCGACAGCACGGTTAAGCCAGAACTAAGATTAGCCTTCAATTGAGAGGGAGCAAAAAACAATTCGTAATATAGCTGCAAGCAGCGATAATACGGGGCCAGTGAATAGAGAGAGAGAGAGACATGGAAACGGAATAGATTGAAGAGAGAGAGAGTTTTGACAACAATACTTTTGAATAAGCATTTCATGTTATCTTTAACATGAAATACTCTCAAATTAGCATTTCATGTTATCTTTAACAATTGCACATGCATTATTTGATGCAGTTATGTTTTGTGCAATGCAATTGAAAAGTGGAATGACCCACCCACAGACAGACAGACAAAAAGCAAAGTGCAATAATAGCACAATAAGACATGGAAAGGGAATAGATTGAAATTGAGACAAAGCAAATGATTCCAACAGGCGAATATTCTTTTCAGCCCAACCCAGCTGAGGTGGTCATATATAGGACGCAGGGGGGCAATCCCAGGTGAAAAACCTCACCCATTGACATCTCAACCTATTGCCATTGACAGGAATCAAACTCTCGACCTTTGGATTCACAGGCTGAGACACTACCTATAGGGCTATAGCTTTGTCCAGGCTGAGGTCATCTGTTGAAGATAAAAGTGAACCAGTGAAAGCAGCCGATCTACAAGCTCAGAAACATGTTGCTATCTGAAAAGTTTTGAGATTGTAGATCGGTTATTTTCACAATGAAGTTTGTCATACATTGCAAAAACATACTCTCTCCAAGAAGCATTTCATCATTACCTTTAACAGTTGCACATGTATTCAATGATACAGTCATGTTGTTTGCAATTCAACTTAAATTAAGTCTGCATCAAGTGAGGCTTGAACTGGCGACCCTGAGATTGTGAGGCCTTCATTTAAGGGAGACGCCATTGGCCCAACAGATAAGTAACTGTGAAAAAGGAGATCACACAGATGATACAGTTTCACGCAAATAGCTGAAAAATCCTGGGTTTAAGTGTTTTTCAAACTGCTCAAAATTGCGGACAATCTAAGGGCGGAGCTTACTGGTCAAAGCGATAGATGTGTTCCTCATGAGTCAAGGCACATGTGTAAGCAAGTTTCACGACTTTCGGCCAAACGAGGCATGACTTATGCCTGTTTAAAGTCTGCCTTTTCAAAAAATTGCTATAGCGCCCCCTTTTGGCCAATTGGAGTGAGATTGGTTTCAGTGATATTTGGAATGACCCTGTACATTTCTGCCAAGTTTCAAAGAAATGTGAGTCTGCATGTATGTTTTAGGCACAGATGAATAATTTTCATAAAACTGTAATAGTTAAAATCTATCTCCTCCTGGGATTTTTGAGCAATCTGCACGAAACATTTTACACATGAACTTTGGACCACTGCCTACAAAAATTTCCAACGGATTTTCCATAAGTGAAAAAATGCAGAAGTTAGGAGCCAATGACTGTTTTTCATATAATTCAAAATGGTGGGAGATCTAAAGGTCAGAGGTCAAAAGTCAGACCACGAAAGTTGTCGGGCATGAAGAGACGCATGTGTGTATCGAAGTTTCATGGTTGTAGGTCAAACAGGGCATGAGTTGTACCTGTTCAAAGTTGGCACTTTCAATTGAGTGCTATAGCGCCACCCTTTGACGAATGAGTGTGAGAATTATTTCTTGGTAGTTTTTCATGAGCATCTACCATATGGCCGAGTTTCGTAAAAAGCGTATGCACGGTTAAGCCAGAACTGGCAAAAACAAGTATTTTTCAAACTGCTCAAAATTGCGGAAAATCTAAGGGCGGAGCTTAATGGTCAAATCGATACGTGTGTTCCTCATGAGTCAAGGCACATGTGTAAGCAAGTTTCACGACTTTCGGCCAAACGAGGCATGACTTATGCCTGTTTAAAGTCTGCCTTTTCAAAAAATTGCTATAGCGCCCCCTTTTGGCCAATTGGAGTAAGATTGGTTTCAGTGATATTTGGAATGACCCTGTACATTTCTGCAAAGTTTCAAAGAAATGTGAGTCTGCATGTATGTTTTAGGCACAGGTGAATAATTTTCATAAAACTGTAATAGTTAAAATCTATCTCCTCCTGGGATTTTTGAGCAATCTGCACGAAACGTTTCACACTTGAACTTTGGACCACTTTCTACAAAAAATTCCAACGGATTTTCCATAAGTGAAAAAATGCAGAAGTTAGGAGCCAATGACTGTTTTTCATATAATTCAAAATGGTGGGAGATCTAAAGGTCAGAGGTCAAAAGTCAGAGTGTGAAAGTTGTTCAGCATGAGGAGACGCATATGTGTATCCAAGTTTCATGGCTGTAGGTCAAACAGGGCATGAGTTGTACCTGGTCAAAGTTGGCATTTTCAATTGAGTGCTATAGCGCCACCTTTGGACGAAAGATTGTGAGAATTATTTTTTGATCGTTTTTCATGACCATCTACCATATGGCCGAGTTTCGTAAAAAGCGACAGCGCGGTTCAGCCAGAACTGCGAAAAGTGGCAGAAGAAGAAGTGACAGAATAATGCGAATAACAATACGTGTCCAGAGCAGAGCTCTGGCCCCGTAAATATAGCTGCAAGCAGCGATAATACGGGGCCAGTGAATAGAGAGAGAGAGAGACACATGGAAACGGAATAGATTGAAGAGAGAGAGAGAGTGACATGGAAACAATAGATTGATGAGAGAGAGAGATGGAAACATAATGGTTTGATTGGACATCTCAACCTACTGCCATTAACAGGATTCGAACTCTCAACCTTCAGACTAATAGGCTGCAACACTACCTATAGTGCTATAGCTTTGTCCAGGCTGATATTGTCTGTTGAAGATCATAAACTCTTGCCTTCTTTCAAGAACCAAGCCCCTGTTTCACTAACACTAAGATCACTCGTTCACAAACCATTTACCAATGAAGAAATTGTACATCTCCTCAGAACCAAAACTAGTGAAAGTAGCCGATCTACAAGCTCACAAACCATGAAAAGTTGTGAGATTGTAGATCAGCTATTTTCAGATGAAGTATGTCATGCGTTGAAAAAACATACTCTCAAATAAGCATTTCAGGTTATCTTTACCATTTGCACATGTATTCATTGATACAGTCATGTTGTTTGCAATTCAACTTAAATTAAGTCTGCATCAAGTGAGGCTTGAACTGGCGACCTTGAGATTGTGAGGCATTCATTTAAGGGAGACGCCATTGGCCCAACAGACAAGTAACAGTGAAAAAGGAGATCACACAGATGATACAGTTTCACACAAATAGCTGAAAAATCCTAGGTTTAAGTGTTTTTCAAACTGCTCAAAATTGCGGACAATCTAAGGGCGGAGCTTACTGGTCAAAGCGATAGATGTGTTCCTCATGAGTCAAGGCACAAGTGTAAGCAAGTTTCACGACTTTCGGCCAAACGAGGCATGACTTTTGCCTGTTTAAAGTTTGCATTTTCAAAAAATTGCTATAGCGCCCCCCTTTGGCCAATTGGAGTGAGATTAGTTTCAGTGATATTTGGAATGACTCTCTACATTACTGCAACGTTTCAAAGAAATGTGAGTCTTGCATGTATGTGTTAGGGGCAGATGAATAATTTTCATAAAACCGCAATAGTTAAAATCTATTTCCTCCTGGGATTTTTGAGTAATCTGCACAAAACATTTTACACATGAACTTAGGACCTTTGCCGACAAAACAAAAGCGGCGGATTTTCCATAAGTGAAAAAATGCAGAAGTTATGAGCCAATGGCTGTTTTTCATATAATTCAAAATGGTGGGCAATCTAAAGGTCAGAGGTCAAAAGTCAGACCACGAAAGTTGTCGGGCATGAAGAGACGCATATGTGTATCGAAGTTTCATGGTTGTAGGTCAAACAGGGCATGAGTTGTACCTGTTCAAAGTTGGCACTTTCAATTGAGTGCTATAGCGCCACCCTTTGACGAATGAGTGTGAGAATTATTTCTTGGTAGTTTTTCATGAGCATCTACCATATGGCCGAGTTTCTTAAAAAGCATATGCACGGTTAAGCCAGAACTGGCAAAAACAAGTATTTTTCAAACTGCTCAAAATTGCGGAAAATCTAAGGGCGGAGCTTAATGGTCAAATCGATACGTGTGTTCCTCATGAGTCAAGGCACATGTTTAAGCAAGTTTCACGACTTTCGGCCAAACGAGGCATGACTTATGCCTGTTTAAAGTCTGCCTTTTCAAAAAATTGCTATAGCACCCCCTTTTGGCCAATTGGAGTAAGATTGGTTTCAGTGATATTTGGAATGACCCTGTACATTTCTGCAAAGTTTCAAAGAAATGTGAGTCTGCATGTATGTTTTAGGCAGAGATGAATAATTTTCATAAAACTGTAATAGTTAAAATCTATCTCCTCCTGGGATTTTTGAGCAATCTGCACGAAACGTTTAACACTTGAACTTTGGACCTCTGCCTACAAAAATTTCCAACGGATTTTCCATAAGTGAAAAAATGCAGAAGTTAGGAGCCAATGGCTGTTTTTCATATAATTCAAAATGGTGGGCGATCTAAAGGTCAGAGGTCAAAAGTCAGACCACGAAAGTTGTCGGGCATGAAGAGACGCATGTGTGTATCGAAGTTTCATGGTTGTAGGTCAAACAGGGCATGAGTTGTACCTGTTCAAAGTTGGCACTTTCAATTGAGTGCTATAGCGCCACCTTTTGACGAAAGATTGTGATAATTATTTCTTGATCGTTTTTCATGACCATCTACCATATGGCTGAGTTTCGTAAAAAGCGACAGCACAGTTAAGCCAGAACTAAGATTAGCCTTGAATTGAGAGGGAGCGAAAAACAATTCGTAATATAGCTGCAAGCAGCGATAATACGGGGCCAGTGAATAGAGAGAGAGAGAGACATGGAAACGGAATAGATTGAAGAGAGTGACATGGAAACAATAGATTGATGAGAGAGAGAGATGGAAACATAATGGTTTGATTGGACATCTCAACCTACTGCCATTAACAGGATTCGAACTCTCAACCTTCAGACTAATAGGCTGCAACACTACCTATAGTGCTATAGCTTTGTCCAGGCTGATATTGTCTGTTGAAGATCATAAACTCTTGCCTTCTTTCATGAACCAAGCCCCTGTTTCACTAACACTAAGATCACTCGTTCACAAACCATTTACCAATGAAGAAATTGTACATCTCCTCAGAACCAAAACTAGTGAAAGTAGCCGATCTACAAGCTCACAAACCATGAAAAGTTGTGAGATTGTAGATCAGCTATTTTTAGAATGAAGTATGTCATACGTTGAAAAAACGTACTCTCAAATAAGCATTTCAGGTTGTCTTTACCATTTGCACATGTATTCATTGATACAGTCATGTTGTTTGCAATTCAACTTAAATTAAGTCTGCATCAAGTGAGGCTTGAACTGGCGACCCTGAGATTGTGAGGCCTTCATTTAAGGGAGACGCCATTGGCCCAACAGATAAGTAACTGTGAAAAAGGAGATCACACAGATGATACAGTTTCACGCAAATAGCTGAACAATCCTGGGTTTAAGTGTTTTTCAAACTGCTCAAAATTGCGGACAATCTAAGGGCGGAGCTTACTGGTCAAAGCGATAGATGTGTTCCTCATGAGTCAAGGCACATGTGTAAGCAAGTTTCACGACTTTCGGCCAAACGAGGCATGACTTATGCCTGTTTAAAGTATGCCTTTTCAAAAAATTGCTATAGCGCCCCCTTTTGGCCAATTGGAGTGAGATTGGTTTCAGTGATATTTGGAATGACCCTGTACATTTCTGCCAAGTTTCAAAGAAATGTGAGTCTGCATGAATGTTTTAGGCACAGATGAATAATTTTCATAAAACTGTAATAGTTAAAATCTATCTCCTCCTGGGATTTTTGAGCAATCTGCACGAAACATTTTACACATGAACTTTGGACCACTGCCTACAAAAATTTCCAACGGATTTTCCATAAGTGAAAAAATGCAGAAGTTAGGAGCCAATGACTGTTTTTCATATAATTCAAAATGGTGGGCGATCTAAAGGTCAGAGGTCAAAAGTCAGACCACGAAAGTTGTCGGGCATGAAGAGACGCATGTGTGTATCGAAGTTTCATGGTTGTAGGTCAAACAGGGCATGAGTTGTACCTGTTCAAAGTGGGCACTTTCAATTGAGTGCTATAGCGCCACCCTTTGACGAATGAGTGTGAGAATTATTTCTTGGTAGTTTTTCATGAGCATCTACCATATGGCCGAGTTTCGTAAAAAGCGTATGCACGGTTAAGCCAGAACTGGCAAAAACAAGTATTTTTCAAACTGCTCAAAATTGCGGAAAATCTAAGGGCGGAGCTTAATGGTCAAATCGATACGTGTGTTCCTCATGAGTCAAGGCACATGTGTAAGCAAGTTTCACGACTTTCGGCCAAACGAGGCATGACTTATGCCTGTTTAAAGTCTGCCTTTTCAAAAAATTGCTATAGCGCCCCCTTTTGGCCAATTGGAGTAAGATTGGTTTCAGTGATATTTGGAATGACCCTCTACATTTCTGCAAAGTTTCAAAGAAATGTGAGTCTGCATGTATGTTTTAGGCACAGATGAATAATTTTCATAAAACTGTAATAGTTAAAATCTATCTCCTCCTGGGATTTTTGAGCAATCTGCACGAAACGTTTCACACTTCAACTTTGGACCACTTTCTACAAAAATTTCCAACGGATTTTCCATAAGTGAAAAAATGCAGAAGTTAGGAGCCAATGACTGTTTTTCATATAATTCAAAATGGTGGGAGATCTAAAGGTCAGAGGTCAAAAGTCAGAGTGTGAAAGTTGTTCAGCATGAGGAGACGCATATGTGTATCCAAGTTTCATGGCTGTAGGTCAAACAGGGCATGAGTTGTACCTGGTCAAAGTTGGCATTTTCAATTGAGTGCTATAGCGCCACCTTTGGACGAAAGATTGTGAGAATTATTTTTTGATCGTTTTTCATGACCATCTACCATATGGCCGAGTTTCGTAAAAACCGACTGCACGGTTCAGCCAGAACTGCGAAAAGCGGCAGAAGAAGAAGAAGAAGAAGAAGTGACAGAATAATGCGAATAACAATACGTGTCCAGAGCAGAGCTCTGGCCCCGTAAATATAGCTGCAAGCAGCGATAATACGGGGCCAGTGAATAGAGAGAGAGAGAGAGACATGGAAACGGAATAGATTGAAGAGAGAGAGAGTGACATGGAAACAATAGATTGATGAGAGAGAGAGATGGAAACATAATGGTTTGATTGGACATCTCAACCTACTGCCATTAACAGGATTCGAACTCTCAACCTTCAGACTAATAGGCTGCAACACTACCTATAGTGCTATAGCTTTGTCCAGGCTGATATTGTCTGTTGAAGATCATAAACTCTTGCCTTCTTTCATGAACCAAGCCCCTGTTTCACTAACACTAAGATCACTCGTTCACAAGCCATTTACCAATGAAGAAATTGTACATCTCCTCAGAACCAAAACTAGTGAAAGTAGCCGATCTACAAGCTCACAAACCATGAAAAGTTGTGAGATTGTAGATCAGCTATTTTCAGAATGAAGTATTTCATACGTAAAAAACGTACTCTCAAATAAGTATTTCAGGTTATCTTTACCATTTGCACATGTATTCATTGATACAGTCATGTTGTTTGCAATTCAACTTAAATTAGGTCTACATCAAGTGAGGCTTGAACTGGCGACCTTGAGATTGTGAGGCATTCATTTAAGGGAGACGCCATTGGCCCAACAGACAAGTAACTGTGAAAAAGGAGATCACACAGATGATACAGTTTCAAGCAAATAGCTGGAAAATCCTGGGTAAGTGTTTTTCAAACTGCTCAAAATTGCGGACAATCTAAGGGCGGAGCTTAATGGTCAAATCGATACGTGTGTTCCTCATGAGTCAAGGCACATGTGTAAGCAAGTTTCACGACTTTCGGCCACACGAGGCATGACTTATGCCTGTTTAAAGTCTGCATTTTCAAAAAATTGCTATAGCGCCCCCTTTTGGCCAATTGGAGTAAGATTGGTTTCAGTGATATTTGGAATGACCCTGTACATTTCTGCAAAGTTTCAAAGAAATGTGAGTCTGCATGTATGTTTTAGGCACAGATGAATAATTTTCATAAAACTGTAATAGTTAAAATCTATCTCCTCCTGGGATTTTTGAGCAATCTGCACGAAACGTTTACCACTTGAACTTTGGACCTCTGCCTACAAAAATTTCCAACGGATTTTCCATAAGTGAAAAAATGCAGAAGTTAGGAGCCAATGACTGTTTTTCATATAATTCAAAATGGTGGGAGATCTAAAGGTCAGAGGTCAAAAGTCAGACCACGAAAGTTGTCGGGCATGAAGAGACGCATGTGTGTATCGAAGTTTCATGGTTGTAGGTCAAACAGGGCATGAGTTGTACCTGTTCAAAGTTGGCACTTTCAATTGAGTGCTATAGCGCCACCCTTTGACGAATGAGTGTGAGAATTATTTCTTGGTAGTTTTTCATGAGCATCTACCATATGGCCGAGTTTCGTAAAAAGCGTATGCACGGTTAAGCCAGAACTGGCAAAAACAAGTATTTTTCAAACTGCTCAAAATTGCGGAAAATCTAAGGGCGGAGCTTAATGGTCAAATCGATACGTGTGTTCCTCATGAGTCAAGGCACATGTGTAAGCAAGTTTCACGACTTTCGGCCAAACGAGGCATGACTTATGCCTGTTTAAAGTCTGCCTTTTCAAAAAATTGCTATAGCGCCCCCTTTTGGCCAATTGGAGTAAGATTGGTTTCAGTGATATTTGGAATGACCCTGTACATTTCTGCAAAGTTTCAAAGAAATGTGAGTCTGCATGTATGTTTTAGGCACAGATGAATAATTTTCATAAAACTGTAATAGTTAAAATCTATCTCCTCCTGGGATTTTTGAGCAATCTGCACGAAACGTTTAGCACTTGAACCTTGGACCACTGCCTACAAAAATTTCCAACGGATTTTCCATAAGTGAAAAAATGCAGAAGTTAGGAGCCAATGACTGTTTTTCATATAATTCAAAATGGTGGAGAAAAAATGGAGATCTAAAGGTCAGAGGTCAAAAGTCAGAGGGTGAAAGTTGTTCAGCATGAGGAGACGCATATGTGATCCAAGTTTCATGGCTGTAGGTCAAACAGGGCATGAGTTGTACCTGGTCAAAGTTGGCATTTTCAATTGAGTGCTATAGCGCCACCTTTGGACGAAAGATTGTGAGAATTATTTTTTGATCGTTTTTCATGACCATCTACCATATGGCCGAGTTTCGTAAAAAGCGACAGCGCGGTTCAGCCAGAACTGCGAAAAGTGGCAGAAGAAGAAGAAGAAGAAGAAGAAGAAGTGACAGAATACTGCCAATAACAATACGTGTACAGAGCAGAGCTCTGTCCCCGTAATAATATAACACTGTATAACTATAAATTCCACAAACCTCATATTTTTGTCATCTGGACTTTACGAACCAAGTGCAGCCTAGTTATTTCCAACAGCTAAAATATACAGTATAATACCATGTAAACAATCTTAGATTAGATGTAGCCTATTTGAGAGTGCAGACTGGCATAACTGCTTTGACGCATGTCACATTAACGAGCGTCAACGAGCATCAGCTGACACACAACACCTCCCCTCTGCAGTGCTTTAAACTGAAAGTATTTCTCTCCAAAATATCTTGAATATGATGGAAGACATGATTAATAATTACTGTGATTATGATAAGCTTTACATTTCGTATCATACACCATACAGTAAGAACTCCAATTACTTTCACCGGCAAAAAAAAAGAAAGAAAAGAAAAATAATTTAAAAAAATATTACGATACAGTATGACATCTTGACAATACCTATCGCCGCAGCGCTGCGAGCTTGTACATCTGCTATTTTTGAACATTTTGGAAAAATCTTGAAAGCGTTTAAAAATGTTATAATAATTTTGAATCCTTTTAACACAAATCTTCTCTTCTAGGTGGGGGGGGGGGGGTCCCTGGCACAAATTGATTGATTGAATACTTTATTTAGAAGTTGCAGAGAGAAAAAGCACATGGAAGTACAGTTCAAAAAAAAAGTTTGAGAGCTACCGATTTAGAAGACATTTTTGTAGAATCGGCCTCAGGTCTTATAATGGGTTAATGAAATGATAAAAGGCTGAGAATCAGTGCTGTATCCTGGACTCACCTCGGTCATGATCATGTCCTGACACTTCTTCACGTACTTCCCCTCGGCTTTGATGATGGTGTGCAGGAAGTTGAGGTACTGGACGTGGCGGCCGTGCGTCGCCAGGCAGTGGATGAAATGCTGCAACACGCCCTCCGATATCTCACTGCACAGCTGATAGTTATTACTGAAGATATGCTGTACCGTCTCTGCTTCCATCAACTGGAGAAACAGACACAGAGACAGACAGACAGACAGACAGACAGACAGACAGACAGACAGACAGACAGACAGACAGACAGACAGACAGACAGAGAGGGAGAGAGAGAGACAGAGAGAGAGACGGAGAGAGAGAGGTTATTATTGAGGATAGGCTCTATTCACAGCAGCCATAGTATGAAGAAATGCACAGGTGTTACCAATGATACTAATGAAGGCTCTGTTCCATTCTGGTCAAACAGAGTCAGGGTGCTGATGTTGTTGCATGTTGGCTCACTGGAAACACTCTGTTACACCAGTGGGTCTACAGTTGGGGTCCAGGGACCCTCATGGGCTTCCAAATGGCCCCTTACGGGTGTGTACACTCTCAGAGTTATGGGGGTCGTGGAAACCACTGTGCTACACTAAATGGAACAGAGCCTTCATTAGTATCATTGGTAACACCTGTGAAGGAAGAGATAATATAGCTTCTGTGCATAGAGCCTATTATGTTGGACTGTTTGGCTTCATGATGCTAAAGAGGTGAGATGATGGATAATTTCGAGAAACACGGACAACGTGAACGCAGCCTCGCAATAGAGCAGTGGTTTTCAACCTTTGTCATATCAAGGTCCATTATTTATTCGGCATTTGAGCCACTGAACCACCGTTTGATGAGATTATAGACTCTCAGACCCAAGACTTAGAATATTTTGTTATCGTTGGATAGGATTTTGTCCTCAATTCCATGCTGTGTCGATGTTGGTACCATAGGAGAGATGACAGGCAAACATGGATACAAAATAACAACTATTCTACATCCTCTAATTGTGTAGACTTCTTGTAAATTAAGTAATGCAAATGTTTAACAATAATTTAACTATCAAGAATTAAAGATCTATAAGGGTCCATTTGGTTACCAAATCTTCATCATTTAGCTGGGGACCACCTGGAACCCCCTCGGGGACCACTGGCGGTCCCCAGAAAACTGGTTGAGAACCACTGCAATAGAGTGAGGCCCGGCACAGACAGACCTTGCTTGCTCCCAAGGGAAGACAGACTATGCACCCGCTGCACACAAAATGTGGTGGAAACAGAGCTATACACTTTCTGACCACCTGCCCACTGTACCAAGACATCAGAGACACACTCCCACAGATTACATACACCCAGTGTAAGTGAGTTTGAAAACATGACCCAACGACAAAAAAAACTCCCAATACCTACTGGGAGAAATTCAACGATTTGCGAACCCAGCAGCAAAGATATGTGAACCGTTGCGTTAAAATAAGGTTTAGCCAATGGAATACAACCACCTTAAAGACTACTAACCATTGTGTTTTTACTGCTCTGCATCTGTACCTAACAGCAAATGAACATTAGTGGTTTTGTGAGCCAGTTTTTGGAAGTTGCAATGTGACATAGCTCTGTTTACACAATGCTGTGCATACTTTACCCATTCTTTTCCATAAATTGTCTTATTACACTTTTGACAATTGCTTTGTGTGTAAACGTATGTTTTCTCATGCCACTGAAGCTCCTTTGAATTGACAGACAGACAGACAGATCAATGTATTGATTGACGGATACCCCAGGGTTGAGGAACAGGTTGAGGTTCTTGTGCAGCAGAGCCTGGTTCTCCTGGTTCCCCATGCAGAACCTCTGGAGGAACTGATGGGTGTACTTCAAGATCTCCTGCATCTTCATGTCATTCTAGAGAGACAGAGAGTAGTTACATGTGTATACAGTATGTGTGTGTGTGTGTGTGTGTGTGTGTGTGTGTGTGTGTGTGTGTGTGTGTGTGTGTGTGTGTGTGTGTGTGCGCGCGCACACACACACACACACACACACACATATATATATATATATATTGAAAGGGTTAATTGTACTTTTTCACATGGTTGTATTTACCTCTCACGGACAGAAACAACGGACACGTTTCAACCAAACCAGCAGTGGTGCAAAGTAACTAAGTACATTTACTCAGATGGACTGAAGTACTGTACTTAAGTACACTTTTGAGGATTTTTTACTTTACTGGAGTATTTCCCATTTTCAATACTTTTACTTCTACTCCATTATATCTCAGAGGAATATATTGTACTTATTATTATTACAAAACATACATTAATCACTTCAGCCCTATATACATTTCAGCCATTTGAAAATAGCAGATCTACAAGCTCACAATGTGTGAGCTTGTAGATCTGATATTTTCAAAAGATTTGTACATGTTGAACTGGGACATTCTGCATAATGAGTACTTTTACTTTAGGTACTTTAAGTATATTTTGATGCCAATACTTTTGTACTTTTACTCAAGTACATTTTGATTACGTAAGTAAAACATTTTAGAACTTTTTCCACCACTGCAAACCAGGTCTTCCTCCTCACCTTGTCGTAGGACACCTGCAGAAGGTCCAGCATCACCTTGTGAGCTCCCATGTTCTTCAACAGCCTCTGCTGCTTCTTCCACACTCCACTGCTACACATCTTGTTCAACCTCTCCAAGATCTACAGAGAGACAGAGACAGAGAGTAACTTTCTATTTTCCAGTTAGCTCGAGAGCCAAAAGAGTAATTTAGTGTGTGTCCCCGGGACCCAAACTTGTGAAAATAGACAATCTACAAGCTCACTATGAGCTTGTAGATCCACTATTTTCACTACTTCTTAAACATTTTCAAAACGTATTAAATGTCTTTCAATACAAATAAAAAAAATAATGAAATTATTTTCTAATGATTTTTTTTTTCTATCTTTTGAAATTAAAATATATATATTTTTAGACATAGGAAACTATAAAAAAGGGATAGCTTTTACTTGCAACCCATAAAAATTATCCACATCATCCAAATTAAAACCAAATTATCAGGTCAAAACATTATTATGTCAAAACAAAACAATCCATTTGAATCCTTTCATCGTGGTTTTAGGACAATTAATTGTACTAAAAACCCCAGTTACTAATGTGTCAAATTCAGACGATGCTGCGATTTTACAGACAGACAGACAGACAGACAGACAGACAGACAGACAGACAGACAGACAGACAGACAGACAGACAACCTCTTTCACTCTCTGGTAGTTCTCGTTGCTTTTTTCCAGCTTGTCTTTCTTGGGTGTGTCCTCTGGCGCCGACTACAGGAAAGAGAGGGTGACAACATAAACAAATAAATACAAATAAAGACATTCTGTACTATTTTCATACATACACTTTTATTTTTTTTGGTGGGGGGGGGGCTGTGAATGATCCAAGCACCACCGAAGAAGAGTACACCCAGAAATCACGTGATCACAACAAAAAAAGCTACGCACCTTTCATGTTAAAGGATTTATAAGTCCATTTTTCTCGGATTGCTGTTGTTTTCTAAGTGTTTTAAAAAAAAAAAAGCCACATTCAAACGGCCATAGCTCTGGAAAGGTACAGTAAAATCGCCGTTTCTGGCAGTCAATGAGCTAAGTAGTGATTTGTATTTAGTCTGCCTTGCTCGGGGGGCAGCAGGTTATTTCTCATCCACTAAACCACAGCCCAAATGTTCCCCCGGCAGGTCAAGTCCAGGGATTTGAACCAGCCAAGCCCCCATGCAGTCCTGTCGGTTAGTCCTCACCTCCTTGTCTTTCTTGTCCTTCTTAGCGTCTCCTCCTCCTGAGCTCTTCTTCTGCACCCACAGCTCAGACTTCTCCACCAGCGTCCGCAGTCTGTCCAGGTCACTCTTGATCAGCTTGTAGTTGTCTACGTCCTGGCCTGAGATCAGCAGCTGGACCTATACAGGCAGACAGACAGACAGACAGACAGACAGACAGACAGACAGACAGGCAGGCAGGCAGGCAGGCAGGCAGGCAGGCAGGCAGGCAGACAGGCAGACAGGCAGACAGACAGACAGACATGGATTAACCCATTAAGACCGTGAACGCATCTGTGTCATTTTAGATTTCTTTGGCTATTCAAAAATAGCAGAATCTGCTAATTTGAACTTTGAATGTATATATTTTGAAAGTGAACATTTTTAACTCAAGTCTTTGCTTCTTCAATATTTTGAGATGAGGGTCCGCGGCCAAATACATATCATTTTGGGGGTTCCTTGACAAGAAAAAGTTTGAGAACCACTGATTTTATACTTTATAGAATCGGCCTCAGGCCGTAAGTGGGTTCAATCAAAATAAAATCTCACGATGCGTGCAAGAAGCACACTACTACTAGCGCTGTGTTTCATAAACAATTAGCACAATATGTAGAATTATGATGTTTTAGTAGAAACAGCCAACCAGTTGAAGAAATGTGTGTGTGTGTGTGTGTGTGTGTGTGTGTGTGTGTGTGTGTGTGTGTGTGTGTGTGTGTGTGTGTGTGTGTGTGTGTGTGTGTGTGTGTGTGTGTGTGCGTGTGTGTGTGTGCGTCACATATTCGAAAATCTACAAGCTCACAACACGTCACGTTGTGGCGCGTTGTGGCGCGTTGTGAGCTTGTATTGTCAGTGAATGTTAGGGTATGGGATGTTAGGGTTCAAGTGGTTGATCTATAGTCAGTCAGTCTGTTTATCCGCCTGTCTTTTTCCATTAACCTAGTTCGTCTGTCTGCCTGCCTGTCCGTCATCATTAGGCATTTAGAGGCATTTAGAGTTTAGGTTTGGGGTTAGGGCTGGAGTTATGCCAGATTTATAGTTAATTACATGCTGGTGTCGTGCACAGAAAATAGCCAATCTGCAAGCTTGTAGATCGGCTATTTTTGGCTTTAGCTTTAGCATTAAAAATGGCAAACAAATCATATGATTTATTATTTTATTAAATCAGTGTCCTAAAATGGTGTCCTCACAAATATAGTAATATAAACCTGTGTGTGTGTGTGTGTGTGTGTGTGTGTGTGTGTGTGTGTGTGTGTGTGTGTGTGTGTGTGTGTGTGTGAGACTGTGCGTACCTGTTTGAAGGTGTGCAGGACCTCCTGTCTCTGGCTGAAGTGTTTGAACAGCAGGTTGAGGGCTCCAGACACCAGAGGAGGGTAGTCATGCATGGTGAGATGGATCAACACACGCAGGAACATACGACCCCCCTCATCATCCACCTCCAGGATGCTGTTACCCTTACTACAGACACACACACACGCACACACACACACACACACAAAGTTATGCTTAAGTTGTTGCTTGCCGACAAAAACCTTTCTTCAAAAAAGACCGCCGTACTGCAGACTATAAATTAGACGTTAAATTGACAGACAGACAGGCAGGCAGGTTGACAGGTAGGTTCATTGACAGACAGACAGACAGACAGACAGACAAACAAACAGACAGACAGGTGTTGTACCTACCCTACTCCAAACATGGCCTCTGCCTGCTCTCCAATGTGCTGCAGGTTGATGGTGGCTGAGAAGGGACAAAAAGTGAATCCTCTTATTTTTTTTGCAGGAATACACATTGGCTGGCTATGAGGTTCATTAGATTAGATTAGACTTTATTGTTTTGTGTTCATGGGCCTTAATATGCACGTCTTAATTACCGGCAGGTCTTATGTCTTAATTTAAGACGTGAAAATGTCCTTTTGCTATTATAAGTGCAGTAATCTGTGCACTGCGCCAAGGCGCTACGTGGTAAAACGTATCCCCCACCATAATCAAAAAGATGATGCAAAAAAGCTTACAGCTGATTTCCATTGCAGTCCCTTCCATAATGTGTTGGTGAGGTCACCTGTTGGGGTCCTCTGAAAGCGGGTGCAATGGTGCGCCTCGCCAGTCCGGATATTACGTTTGTGATGTCGACCCACCGTTCACCGTACGCATTAGGCAATTTTAATATAGGATAGGCCACGTCCGATTTGATTTCATTTTGTTGGCTATCCCTTGGCTATCCCAAATGCAAAAAAAAATAAAGATAACTGATGGTGGGGGGAATTGTATGAAAAATCATTACGCGGTGGATACAAGCATTTGGCACACATGTACACTGTAAACATAGCAACATCATTTGGTGCAAATGTATGTGCATGTGTGTCTGTAGGGGACACAAAGAAACTGTCAGAACCTTGCCTAAAACATCTGGGACAACACTCCATACGTCCCAGACTTCCAAACTGTGGAACAAACTCCCCTTTGCAGTTAGAACTACAGACTCACTCCCAATTTTCGGCCATAATCTGAAGACACCTCAGACTCCACTTTAGCCTGTAGGACTTCACCTAGCCTTGACGACCATGCAGTGTTATGCAAGGGTTAAAATGTAATTTCCTATAGCTTGTATAGTTTCAATGTACAGCTCATTTATTTTTTGATATTGTACTGTTTAGACTGATTCTTGGTTTAGATTCTGTTCTTGGTTGACGCATGATCCTATTACTGAGGCACTACACTGTCTCTATGCATTTGATGTACGTGTTTACCTTGTTTACTGTAAATCACTCTGGATTTAGAGCATCTGCTAAATGCCTAAATTGTGAATTGTAAATTGTAGGTCTGTTTTGCAAACCATACAGTATGGTACTGCACAGGCTTATGAAACATATTTTTTCACTTTATGGGAGAAATCTGAAGACAAAAGATAAAAAAGAGAAGTATGACTAAGTTACAGAAGTGGTACATTTTATCACCAACTTCATGTCTGGAAACAAAAGTCAGCCTCCACCGGAAGTCTCGAGACTTCCGGTGGGGCGCATTCAAGACAATCACGTTGCATAGTGTTCCATCACTATGAACGTCAGATCTCACAAAAACAAAAGAAAGAAAAAAACTATCAAAATATGCGATCTAGCGCAAGGCCTATTAGCACGCGTTTTTAGCTGTGGCGGACCCGGGATGGAGTTCTTTCTACTGTACCATTCATCCTACTGTAGGATATCATAACATCATAGAAAAGTTAAGAAAACTGTGGTCCAAAATTCCCCATCAATTACAGCGGCCCTCATATTTGTGATTAAAGAAATAATAATAATGATAAGTAGTGAAAGCTCATCTGTCAATCAAATAAATACAACAAAATAAATACAAATTAAAGGGCCCCAGCATGACAATCTATAGGGCAAGACCCCTATGGTATTTTTCACAAACCAGTATTGTACTGCACATGGCTGCACATATTTTGACACTACTTGCCTTTTTTTTTTACGTTATGGGAGGAAACTGATTACAAAAAGATAAAATAAGTGAGAAGTGAGTTACAGAAGTGGTCAATTTCATCATCAACTTTATGTTGAAATTTGTGGACCAGTAGATCCTATCTCACACTAGATATACTGTAAATAGTGCTAAATAGCAGTAAAAGTGGTTCACTGGCTGTGTGTGTGTGCGTGTGCGTGCGTGCGTGTGTGCGTGTGCGTGTGCACACACACACGTGCGTGTGTGCGTGTGTCCACTATGCAGAAACAAGAAGATACGTAGAAGGAGGCTTTGTTGGTACAGTATCAATAGTGCAGCAAATATTCAGATGGATTGAAATGGATTGTACATATTTGCGACAACACTAAAACTGCACACTAGAAACAAATGTATGTTTTCCACTGAAAAAAAGAATACATTCATATTCTTTTCATGATTATTATTGTATGATAAATGGACTGCATTTAAAGATTTGTTTTTGTCTGTCTGGCCATTCAAATGTGCATGCAGTGTAACCTGTGTAGCATGCAGTGTTAACCTGGGCGTTACGGGACGACAAAATAATGACATGGCACCGTCAGCACTCGCTATAGTATGAAACACTTTTAATATATAGCAGCAGAAGGAATTGGGCACATGTATGTGAATTGTGGTTTACAATATAGGACATTATTCGAGTCGAAAGTACACTCAAAAGTGTGGACTTGGTACTGCAGTAGTTCTGCTGACAGGCTTTTTAATGGGTTAAACTGTAAAAATGCTTAGGGCTTATCAATACATCATTATCATTCATTTTTGAAACTTCTATAAAGTATGTACTGGACTGGGTCTATATTGTTTAACTTCTCTGTACTTTTTGTGACATGACATTACCACACCCTCTTTTAATCCTATCCTATCCTATTATATATTAGGGAAACCTTGGTCAGTCAGTCAGTCAGTCTGTCTGTTCTGCATGTTTCTCCTCAGTGGGTTGAGCCATTGATCTGAACTTGCACACGGGCATTGGCCATTAGCATACGCAGACAGTGACGTGGCCCGTTTTTCACTTTCCCCAAATGTAAGCTGTTTATTCATGTTTTTGTGTAAACGCCGGAGATTCAGAGTTTGGGCTATAGGATTGTCATGGTTACAGCCCTACTATGGGATCTGTTGTCATGGTTACAGCGCCACGATCTCTATCTGCAGCCTACACTTGGCTTTTACACCCATGACGCCAGAAAACGCCAGGACAGACAGACGCTGGCTGCAAACTTATAAAGGACTTATTTTATGAGTGGGACGGCGCTTTAGATATCATCTCCATAGCACTAGCACGCAGACTGACACGTGCAATGATCAAATCCAGGTTGTGTTATTACTAGAATGTCGGAATAACCGCGTAAACAGCGTAAACTTCTCATGGTTGTGGGTGGCAACAATTCCACGTCGGGTCGTAGATGATCAGGTTGTCACACACACACACCACACTCCAACAGGATTAAATCACTGTCAAAAACTTAACTCTACATACCGAGTGCGTAACCCAAAAGTCTGCATCTAGTTTGTCTGCGCACATCGCGGTGTATGGACTATTACGTGTGGATTTTTTTGCGTAAAAATCTGTCTATAACTTTTTGAGATATCTTGCTAAAAGATGTCTGATACAGACAGACAGACAGACAGACAGACAGGTTAATGAACAAACAAACAGGAGCAAAAACATCAGCTCATTTGTACTCATCTGAGGGAACATAGGGTCTAATTTGGGATGGGGGGACATTGGGCTGAGGGAACATAGAGCTGAGGGAACATAGGGCTGAGGGAACATAGGCCTGAGGGAACTTGAGTACGCTCCCGTTGCACACAGGCTCTCTGAAATACGTAGCAAAAGTATTTTTTTCAGCTTACTCACGGCAAATTCCATACATGGATAAAACATTTACGGAGGGCTTTCACAAACACGTCGAAGATCAAGAAGGTTCCACTTCTCATAGGAATGAAACAACTGGACGGAATTACGGAAGTCACACTGTGGAAAGTAGCCGTTATATTGCAGTTTGGCTTTGATAATGTCATTCTTTATTTGTCCATTGATTGTTTTAAGGGCAGCTCAGTCCCAGCACCACATCTAACAAAATCCTCCTGTATGTGTGTGTGTGTGTGTGCGTGTGTGCGTGCATGCGTGCATACATGTGAGTACCTGCATGTTCCATGTTAGTGGTGGCGTCTGCATCGGCCATGGGATAAACATCGACAAACTCCTTCTTGAAGACGGACAGCAGGAAGGAGAGACGGTAGTCTAGACGCACGTTAAGAATGAACTGAAGGAGAGGAGAGGAGAGGAGAGGAGAGGAGAGGAGAGGAGAGGAGAGGAGAGGAGAGGAGAGGAGAGGAGAATTTGTACAGTAACTGATACAGTAACTACATTGTATTCAGTGTCTAAATATGCGCGATGAGACAGACAGATGTTTCTTTAAAACACAGAAAATTGATTTTCAGGTCAGGATCCCAATTTCATCCAATCAGGAGAGAGAGCTCGATACAGGATACAGGATACAGGATAAACAATGGCATTTGGGAGTGATGACACAAAAACAAAAAGCTTTCAATATTTTCATATAGGCCACTGATCCAGAAAAAGGTTGAGAACCACTCAGTTAGCAGCACTAGTTAACTAGTTAACCCATTGAGACCTGAAGCTGATTCTACATGTCTCCTAAATCCCAGCAGTATTCTGAAAAACGTATGTTTCTATATCAGTGGTGCTCAATCTTTTTCATGTCAAGGACCCCCAAAATTATATGTATTTGGCCGCGGACCCCCATCAAAATATTTTGTTCCAGGGACCCCCCAGAAGCAAAGATTTGAGCTAAAAATGTTTGCTTTAAAAATATATATATTCAAAGATTTGCACAAATTTTCACGATTTTTCAAAAATAGCAGATCTACAAGCTCGTAGCGCGGCACTCGGTGCCGCGCAATGAGCTTGTATATCTGCTATTTTTGAATAGCCCAAAGTGTAAAATAATGCTTTTTAGCTCAAATCTAAAAATGACACAGGTCCAGGTCTTAATGGGTTAAAGTGATCTATCTACCTGCAGTATCTCCAGTATCTTCAGCTTGGTGTCCATCACCGTCAGGTCCATGTTGTCTATGCTGTCCTTGCTGGCCCGGTGTCCGTCGTGCGTTAGCCCCGCCCCTCTGCTACCCGCACCGCCAAACATGGACTGCTTCCTGTTGAGCACCATGGTGGACATCATCTGACCCATCCCATGGATGGAGCGCTTCACGTTCTTCCCTAGAGAGAGAGAGAGAGAGAGAGAGAGAGAGAGAGAGAGAGAGAGAGAGAGAGAGAGAGGAGGGGGAGAGAGAGAGGGGGGGGAGGGGGAGAGAGAGAGAGAGAGTGACAGACAGGCATGTTTATTTCTTGCTTGCAATTAACCCATTCAATCCGGGAACGCATCTACAAATGTCTTCTAAATCCTAGTCTTCACCACGACGCGTTGTGAGCTTGCAGATTTGCTATTTTCAAAAATGTTAGTACTTTTACTTTTGGTACTTTAAGTACATTTTGATACCATTACCTGTGTACTTTTAATCAAGTAAACGTTGAATTCCTGACTTTTACTTGTAACAGAGTGCTTCTACATTGCAGTATTGATACTTTTACTTAAGTAAAACATTTGAGTACTTTGTCCAGCACTGCCCAATCGTCACAACACACAATCTTTCCATCACACTACATTTTTTTTCATATCCACTTTCTCTGTCCCAGCAACACACTCCTGTGAGATCTAGCACCAGTAAACACACAGTAGGACGCCCACTGAGGATACCCATTGGTGCACCAGTGGAGAGTGAGTTGGATTATCTTCCTAAATAGGCTCTATGCACAGCAGCCATATTATGAAGACATTCACAGGTGTTACCTGTTAATGAAGGCTCTGTTCCATTCTGGTCAAACAGAGTCAGGGTGCTGATGTTGTGCATGTTGGCCCACTGGGAACACTCTGTTACACCAGTGGGTCTAAAGTTGGGGTCCAGGGACCCTCATGGGCTTCCAAATGGCCCCTTACAGGTGTGTAACTCTGAGAGTGTACAAATGGAACCGAATGGACCCGTAAGGGTCCATTCGGTTCCATTTGTACACTCTCAGAGTTATGGGGGTCGTGGGAACCACTGTGCTACACTAAATGGAACAGAGCCTTCATTAGTATCATTGGTAACACCTGGGAAGGAAGTGATAATATGGCTGCTGTGCATAGAGCCTACTAAGCCTCTTTGGTTTATGTGTACAGCAGAGTCCTATGTACTAATATACAGGGTTAGGCACTACGGTACCAGCGCTGTCGTCGTGGAACATCAGAGCGGAGGACTGGGAGGTGTTGGGGATGCAGTCGATGATGCCCAGCAGAGTTCTGGTCAGTCTGAGCAGCTCAAAGAAGCTGTAGAACCCAAAATAGATCAGATGTCTGGCTAGACTCACCACCTGTGGAGAGAGAGAGGGGCGCACACACACGCGCACGCACACACACACACACACACACACACACACACACACACACACACACACACACACACACACACACACACACACACACACACACACACACACACACACACACACACACACACACACACACACACACACACAGGTAAGGATCAAACTTGATCAACGTGAGCGAAAGACGTCTCGGGTGGTCCGTTCCGCCCGGTGGCCATTGGGCTAACAAGGGTTCTTCCCCCTCCTTGGATGAATGCTTATTGGCCGCTCACACTCATGGACAATTGCAACTATCAGAGGCCTGCTTAACTCTTTGACTGCCAGAGTATTTTCATAATGTACTCACCCAGTGCCAAGCGATTTCGAGCGATTTTCGTTTTTAAGTAGTTTTAACGTTGTCATAAAAGTTTAGATCCATATTTATCTTGTTTCCGGAGCAGGAGTCTCTGACTATTGCTCCGGAAGCAAAACATTGCATCCGGAGCTAGTGTCCCCTTCGCTGCAGGCCGTTGGAAACACGCGTCTCCTCGGAAAAATGGCCAAAAAAAACAAGAACAGAGATACAGGTGAAAGAAAAAAAACTACAAACATGGAGTCGACGGCAACCGAATGACGCTAAATCCATTATTTCCGTGTCCGTTTGTGCTACAGTTTTACTGCTCCCTTCGGATTCAAGATCAGACCGTCACGGTCTATGAAACAACATTAAGTAAAAACTCGGGATTTCTCGTTCTGGCACTTAGGGCATTCAGAAAAAACTCGGGATAACTCGGGGCTTGGCACTGAGAGAGTTAAAAGGATAGTTCACCCAAAAAAAATATTTTCTTTTCTATCGATTAGTCACCCCATGGAGACTTGAATTAATGGATATTTCTTAGTTTTTTACGAATTCGTAAGCCAATAATTTGATGACCAGCGGACCGGTAGGCAGCGGTTCCGGTTGGAGATACAAAGGACACTCTTTGTGTCTCCTACCGGTCCTGCTGGTCATAAAATTACTGGCTTAGGAATGCGACAAAAACAAAGAAATATCCATTAATTCAAGTCTCCATGAGGTGATAGAAAAGAGAGTCATTTTGGGGGTGAACTATCCCTTTAAACCTGCTTTGACTACCGTTATCTGCTGCTAACATTTTTCACCACCAATAGAGATACAGGGATAGATAGAGTGAGTGATAGAGGTTAAGATAGACAGTTAGAGGGAGTGATAGAGGTAAACATAGAGGAAGCGACAGAGTAGAGGTAGAGATAGAGGGAGAGATAGAGGGATACATACAGTATAGTTAGAGTGAGAGATAGAGGGATGGATAGAGTTGCGGGCTGTGTCCTGAGTGTAACGTATGTTTTGACTTGTTTTCAATTATGAGTGAGATGTGTGTTTATGCTATGCTGGAAAACGCCAGCGAAGCGACGCTGAGTGACTACTATGTACCGCGCTTTCACGTCTGGTGATTTTATCTGTCCGCTGAGAGTTTGAATATTTTCCAGCAGTTTTCAACTGGGAAAAAAAAGCTTTGGTGGACACACAGCCTTAGAATGAGAGATAGAGGGGAAGAGAATATATAGAGGGATATTAAAGAGAGTAGACAGTAGTGACCTCATATATAGAGGTATATAAGAACCAGATGAGACAGTAGTGAGACAGTAGTGACCTCATAGGTGAGCTTGTTCTTCTCCTCGTTGTGGAAGGGCAGCTCATCGTTGAGGACGTTGTTGAGGTATTCCTCCATGAACGCCATGGTGTTGGAGAAACGGTTCTTCTTGTTGTCTCGACTGTCATCCATGTTGGAGTCGTAGCTGATGGAATAATACAAGAATTATTACACACATGAGAGCAACGTGCACTGATGTCAGACACAACATAAAACTCCAGCGGATAGAATGCAAGCTTCTAAGGGCCAGAAAAGCAGCTGAGAACAGGCAAGACACTGAGGAAACAACCAAGAAGCGACATGCCCAAAGCTGTCACATCAACATGCACTGATATCAGACACAACATAAAACTGGTGCTTCTATGAGGACGTTATTTTCCCCAAGGGGCGGGATCAAAAGAATGTCTCTGCACGCAATTGGTTAGACCAGGGGTCTTCAAAAGGGGTCCTCAGAGTTACTGCAGGGGGTCCGCCAAATCTTTGTGTGATATGATTTTTCTTTTTTACCTTAACCACTTGAACCCTAGCATCCCTTTTCTGAGGAGAACTCTAGCCAAAAATAGCAGATCTACAAGCTCACAACGCCTCGCGCTGCGAGGCGTTGTGAGCTTGTAGATTGGCTATTTTTGTCAAAGAGGTTTGGTGTAGAGGGAAAAAAGAGCAGACCAAGTAAACAAAAAAGTATAATCTGAAACACAATGTTATACAATATAGAGGGGGTCCCTGCTTCATCTCTCTCTCAGCTAGGGGGTGGCCTGAAAACGTTGAAGACCCCTGGGTTAGACCTACAACCAACTACCAATTACAGTCTCACCATATTTGAATATTTCACTATGTCACCCTAGACTTTGGAAAATAGCTGATCTACAAGCTCACAATGTGTCACATCGTGATGCATTGTGAGCTCGTAGATCAGCTATTTTCAAACGGTCGAAATACATATAGGGCTGAAGTGGTTAGTGTGTGTTTGTGATAATAATCCATTTTTCCAAGGGGCGGGGTCAAAAGAATGACTCTGCACGCAACCAACTACCAATTACAGTCTCCCATATTTGAATATTTGGTCACCCCAGACTTCAGGATCAGGAAATGGATTCACAACGGAGTGGGGCCAGACCCAAATCGCTGAGGGCAATTTTTGTTTTACACTGGCAGACTCGTCTGGTCCCAGGCTAGTGCAACATAGGTGTGAGGACTGCGTAGCGGCCAAAATATCTCTTGTATTAAGTTCCATACTCTTTGATAGTAATAGCAGTAGTTGTATTAGTATTATTAAATACGTCTTCCGTACTCTTTGATAAGAACAGTAATAGTATTAGTAGTATTATTAAAACTGCATGTTCTATACTCTTTAATATAGAGTATAGCAGTAGTAGTAATATTAATAGTAATACTAATATTATTAGTATTGCATTCCATACTCTTTGATAGTAATAGTAAAAGTAATAGCAGGGTTCCCACACATTTTTAACAATGAATTTTCAAAACTTTTCCAGAACTTTTCCAAAGTATTTTACCCCATTTCCAGGACTATAGAACTCATACAGTGCAATAATGAGACTCTTAAACCAGTGTGCCATCAATGCCCCAAGACAGACTCGAGCGAAGGTGTCACGTGACAAAAAGAACAGATCTACAAGCTAATAACGTATCAAGTAGCACTGCATTTTACCACATCTTACCCGTCTTTCACGTAATGTTAGACAAAAACAATGTACATCTCGTTGCTGTCGGGGAGAAACCTCTCATCTACAGTGTCACACAAAAGCATCAAAAGTAGCAGATCTACAAGCTCGACGCGTTTCGAGCTTGTAGATCTGCTACTTTTGCCATTTTAGAATTTTAATCCTGAAAACTAACCGTTTTGAACATTTTCCAAAACATTTGATTAATTCCAAACCTTTTCCAGGCTTGGAAAACTGTTTTTCTAATTTCAAAATATTCCAGGAATGTCATGACCGTGGGAACCCTGTAATAGTAATAGTAACTATTAGTAGTACATGTTCCGTACTCTTTGATCGTAATGGAGGACGGTATCTCGGTCCACAGCCGGGCGAACTTGACGGGCGTGACCAGCTCCTGGGGGTCTCTGTCCACGTGGGCGTGGAGCATCAGGCGGCAGAAGGACGCCCGCAGGTCAAACGGCAGCGTCTCGTCCATCATGCACAGGAAGATCAGCTCCACGTCCAGCTGCTTGGAGATCTCGTCAATGGCCAGGTACTGTCTGTCCAGGCACATCCTGGCATACAGCTTCAACTGGTACCTGCGGCACACAGTGGTGGATAAAGTACTCGCATGTTTGTTGTTGTGTGTGTGTGTGTGTGTGTGTGTGTGTGTGTGTGTGTGTGTGTGTGTGTGTGTGTGTGTGTGTGTGTGTGTGTGTGTGTGTGTATTAAATACCTGTAATAGGTCAGTACGTTCTCATCGTGGGCGTTTCCCTGTCTGGCCTCCTGGGCCAGCATTCTGATGCTTTTCTCACGTTTCTCATTCGCCTTATCTGTCCACACCAACCACACCTGCACACACACGCACACACACACACACACACGCACGCACACGCGCGCACACACACAGTTACTGTCAGTGTCCACACCTATTCCACAATCTCTAAATAACAGAGTCTAGAACTACACATCCCGGAAGCCGAGAAGGAAGCTGTCATCGGTTCGTCATTTCCTTTCACGAAAATATATGATTGAATTCCCATTTCTGATCAGCAGCAAGCTATATAATGCTTTGACTAATTTGATTAATACTGCTAAATTACAATTTATGTAATGTATACTACATTAGTTCCACTGATCCAAGCCGCAAAACACAATCGGTTGATTGAGCAGTGTTGATTTTGTCGACTAAAACTATGACGAAAAATGTCCGTCGACTACCTTTTTTCACTGACGAAAACTAAATAAAAACTAAGCCATGATGACTAAAACTAAGACTAAATATATTGACAGTTTCGTCAACAAATACAAACTAGATGTAAATGTTAGAAAATGACTAGTGGAGAAGAGATCCAGTAGAACTAAAACACAAGTCATTTTATGTTTGGTTGCGCTCGGGTGTTGCACTCTGAAAATAGCAGATCTGCTATTTTCAGCATGCAACCAAGTGTAAAATCAGGCATTACGACGCCATCAGCATAAAATGATATGGTGAACATAGTGTCACCAGTTCAAGTCCCAGTGACAGGCTTTCAGATATGATCTCCAAACCTTCAAATCACTATGACAGACAGACAGACAGACAGACAGACAGACAGACACCTCATCTTCCTCTCCATAGTCGTCCATGTTGAGGTATTCTCCCTGAGTCCCACCAGGGGGCGCTTCTTTGGGGACACGGCGCCTGGAGACACACACACACACACACACACACACACACACACACACACACACACACACACACACACACACACACACACACACACACACACACACACACACACACACACACACACACACACACACACACACACACACACAGTTATAATTACAGTTTACTTCCTATCCATCTATCTACTCACTGTATCTATCTATCTACGTGTATACTGTATGTCTCTGTCTGTCTGTCTGTCTGTCTGTCTGTCTGTCTGTCTGTCTGTCTGTCTGTCTGTCTGTCTGTCTGTCTGCCTGCCTGCCTGTCTGTCTGTATGTCTGTTTTCCTGCCTATCTATGTATTTCTCTATCTAACGTGTAGGAAAATGGAACAATATCTACTTCATATAATGTACACTTTTCATAATACCTGTATATAGTGTATACAGTCAGTGAATGGTGGGTGTGTGTGTGTGAGACAATAGCTGTGGTGTGTGTGTGTGGTACCAGTGAATGTCCACTCCCCACTCAGACCTGCTCAGACATGTTTCTATGTGTGCGGTTTCTCTTCACGACAGTTCAAAGCAAGGCAGTGGCCACCAGTGGTGGAAAAAGTACTCAAATGTTTTACTTCAGTAAAAGTATCAATACTGCAATGTAGGAGATACGCTGTTACAAGTCCGGAATTCAAAATTTGCTTGAGTAAAAGTACAAATTGGTTGGTATCAAAAAATTAAAGTATTGGTATCAAAATATACTTAAAGTACAAAAGTAGTTGAAAAATCAATAAAAACAATTCAATAATAAAGTACAAAAGTAAAAGTACCCATTGTGCAGAATGGCCCATTTCACAAGTTTTCAAATGTGTAAAATGCATACAAATCTTTTGAAAATAGCCGATCTACAAGCTCACAATGCGTCGCATCACGACGCATTGTGAGCTTGTAGATCGGCTATTTTCAAATGGCCCGAAATGTTTATAGGGCTGAAGTGGTTAATGTATTATTTGTAATAATAATCCAAATCTACAAAGTAACTAGTAAATAATGTTTTAAAATAATTGTAGTGGAGTAAAAGCACAATATTTGCCTCTGAGATGTAGCGGAGTAGATTAAAAGTACCGAAAATTTGAAATACTCCAGTAAAGTCAAAAAATACCTCAAAATTGTACTTAAGTACAGTACTTGAGTAAATGTACTTAGTTACTTTACACCACTGGTGGCCACGGGGCAGATCTGTCCTGCTGATTGGACATTGTTCAGCGCCTATAGAACCCCCCCAGACGGGGCTCTGGCTCTGGTTGGTTCGGACATGCCCACCCGGCCCGCACGTGTAGGACAAGAACTTCAAGCAGCTGGGGTGTGGTTTGCATCTGTCTCTGACTCGCCTCGTCTCTTTGTATTCTGATCCTCAAACTTGTCTGGCCTCAATAGGACTTGTCAGGCCTTCCAGTGGTGGAAAAAGTACTCAAATTCTTTAATAAAGTAAAAGTATCAATACTGCAATGTAGAAATACATTGCTACAAGTAAAAGTCTGGAGTTAATGTATGTTTTGTAATAACAATCTAAATCTACAAAGTAAAAAGTAAAAGTACTGCAAATTGGAAATACTCCAGTAAAGTAAAAATACCTCAAATTGTTACTTAAGTACAATACTTGAGTAAATGTACTTTCCACCACTGCCCCTTTCCCTGATTTCTGATTCCAAGAACCCCCTTTACAAGACGACAACATTTTGCTTAGATCAAAGATTCCCACTTGATTTTAGAGTGTAGATTGGGGTCCCTGAGATGAAAAAAATGCATCAAATGGGGGTCCATGAAATGAAAAAGATTGAGAACCACTGTTCTGATAGATATACTGTAAGTACATGTGCAAAAGGGACTGGGAGAATTTAGGGGGGGGGCTGTGAAGGAAACAGGGCTGTATTGCTTCTGTCCTGCAGAAATATTAAACTCTTTTAAGTAATCTGGCTTTCTTAGGACAATGAGTGAATAGCAGTTTTTACACTAATCTATGTCCATACTCAGTCTTAATCATACTAAGGGGAGCTCGGGTGGCTCAGTGGTAAAGTGCCTGCCCACCACCGCAGTCTGGAGGTTGGAATCCACCGCGGTGTATCTGGCTTTGTCCATAATAAGACTCGCTATATGAACACAATTGGCCCGTGTTCGGGGAGGGAAGCCGGGCGGGGAGGTTGATATTTGTCATTGCACATATTCTCTACGTCCTCCCGGTGGGGGCTCCTAACTGGCAGGTGAGCCAGTAGGATACAACAGCAGGGATAAAAGTGAGGAATGTTGTGGGGAGGAATATTGGCTTAATGACTAAATTGGGGAGAAAAAGGGGTAAACTACTTGGCTACTCTTAAAAGGGCCCAAGGGGTGAGGGTGTCTTGGTTCTTGGGGTTAGGGTTAGGGTTCATGTATGTTCATACTCAGTCTTAATGAGGATGTCTTGGTTCTTGGGGTCCAGGACACATTTACAGATGAGCTCCTGGGTGACGGGAATCGCAACGTTGTTGGATACACACAGATCGGACAGGTAGTCCAGGAACCTGGTGACGCACACACACACACACGGACACGGACACACAGACACACACACGGACACAGACACGGACACACACGGACACACACGGACACACACGGACACACATGGACACACAAAAAAGTCATCAACCGTCTGAAACATTGTGCACAAATGTTATCATCATGTAATGTCTCTCCCCTTCTCTCTATTCTGTCTGTCTGTCTGTCTCTCTTCATCTTTGTTTTGATCGGTACATTTTTATTGTTGCTGCACCAAATGCTATGAGCTTGTAGATCGTGACAATGTGTGCAAATCTTATATACACTTTTTTTTTTTAAGCGAACAATTGTAACTCAAATCTTTGCTTCTGGGGATTCTACAATTATATGTATTTGGCCGCGGACCCCTCCATCTCAAAATATTTTGTTCCAGGGACCCCCACCAGAAGCAAAGATTTTAGTTAAGAAAAAATATACAAATATATATGTACTGAAAGATTTGCACCAATGTTCACGATTAAAAACAAATTAGCAGATATACAAGCTCATAGCGCAGCACATCGAGCTAGTAGATCAGCTATTTTTGGATAGCCAAAGAAATCTGAAAATGACACAGATGCGTTCCCGGTCTTAAAGGGTTAATCCCCCCACTATGTGAACTTGGGAGGTATGCAATTTCTACGCATCAGATGAGGTGAACTCTATGAAGATGAACTCTGGAAAAAAAAAGAAAACCTGGG
Source organism: Gymnoscopelus microlampas (assembly GCF_963454915.1). NCBI lineage: Eukaryota > Metazoa > Chordata > Actinopteri > Myctophiformes > Myctophidae > Gymnoscopelus > Gymnoscopelus microlampas. The sequence goes on along the minus strand of NC_139947.1, from coordinate 7,356,740 downwards.
TTTTCTATCGCCCGGTTTACCTGGGTTCTCTGTCCCCGTTTTTTACCTGGGTTCTCTGTCCCCCGTTTACCTGGGTTCTCTGTTCCTGCGGACCAGGCTGACGAAGGTCTCCACCTCCGTCTTGGTGATGTGTTTCTCCAGCAGCTTCCTGTTGTTGTGCAGCAGAGCGGTGATGGTGTCTTCAGCCAGGATGTCATAACCGATCTGACTCTGCATCACGCCAAACTGCTTGGCTATGTGTTCCTGGAGACACACAGACAGACAGAACACAGGTTGAGGACTCAGTTGTCTTGCTCAAGGACACTTTGACACTCAGTGTTGCAGGGATTGAAAAAAAACTAAAAAGTTAGAGAACAAAGAAAGAAAACAACACAAATTTGTAATTAACTATCCAATTCATAATTTCTAATGTTTCCCCTTTTAAACACTTTCATAAACTGAAACATTGTTGTACAACTCTTCAACTCCTTGCTTTGAGAGTTCCATAACTTTATACTTGTAACAGAAATACACATTTGTTTTAATGTTTTCCGAGCAAACAGATGTTTAAAATCATATCTTCCTCTGTGGTCCTCATCCTCTGAACTAAACTCAAATAACTTCTGTTTTTTCGTTTTGTACACAACCAATAATGTTCCTAGTTCAACTAAATCCATCATTTTAATCTGTTTTTTGATGTCATCTCATCTGGTATTTGAGGTCAGCTCGTCTGGTTTTTGAGGTTATTATTAAAGCCCGACCAAAGTCAGATTTATTTGTCTGATGCTGGTCCCGAGTTTGGATAGTCCTAGACCACTGATTAGGAATGTTTTGGCCCATATTTTGCCAAAAAGTGCTAAATCAGTTCTAATCAATTTGGAGAACTTAGATTTGATTCAAGTTTTGAAAAAATTGCAGATCCTCAAGTTCACAACACAGCACAATGAGACATGTTGTGAGCTCGTAGATCTGCTGTTTTTGAAAATCTTGAAATGTTTCGCTAATGACATGCCCAAAATAGAGACACCAAATTGAAAGTGGTGACAAATCAGGACACATGGGGTGCATAATGGCCGATACCAACGTAATCAAAAAAGTCAAATGAGGGCCGATATATTCATCTGACTCTAGTACCAGTTTTTTTTGCAGTAATCTCACCTGGTTTTTGCGGTAGTCCTCCTGGGAGTGGCGTAGCACCCGGTAACAGAGGCGGAGCATGTACTGATAGGGGGCGTTCTTCTGGTCTGACAGCTCCTCCAATCGCAGCAGAGGCCCCTCCCCTGCCTTGTCCTTAAAAGGAGCCTTCAGGATGCCAAAGATCTGACATTGGACCAAAAGAAGAACCATCACATCAAGGTCTGGGATGTTGAAGGGCGGTGAGGCGAGCGGTCCCATGAAATTCTCGCGCTAGTGCTCGTTTGTGCACACGCCCGAGGTGGCAAGAGCTGGATTGTGGTAATTTTTTTTCTTTTTTAATGCATTTGAAAACTTGTGAAACAGGACATTCTGCATAATGACTACTTTCTACTTTTGTTACTTTAAATACATTTTGATACCAATACTTTTGTACTTTTACTCAAGTAATTTTTTTATTCCGGACTTTTACTTGTAACATAGTATTTCTTCATTGCAATATTGATAGTTTTACTTAAGTAAAACATTTGAGTTATTTTTCCACCACTGTGGTTTTGAAGGTTCACCCACCTGCTTGAGGATGTTCTGCTCCCTCATGAGTTTCTGTCTCTCTCTGTTGGCTTTGGACATGGTCACGTCCAGGACGGGCTGTCCACTGTTCACAACGTCAGCTACGAAAAACACCACGTCCTCCAACAGCTTGATGGCAAACCTGAAACACAAGAAACAACAAGTTTATCACTGTTGTTGTAATGTTTTCTCATTCAGAAGGGAGGACTAGTGCTGACTAATTTTGTTTATTGTCACTGGGCTTCACACTTTAGATTTGATACTGAATAGGCTCTATTCACAGCAGCCATATTATGAAGACATTCACAGGTGTTACCAATGATACTAATTAAGGCTCTGTTCCATTCTGGTCAAACAGAGTCAGGGTGCTGATATTGTGCATGTTGGCTCACTGGAAACACTCCCAAATGGCCCTTTACGGGTCCATTTGGTTCCATTTGTACACTCTCACAGTTATGGGGGTCGTGAAAATTGAAAAATCTGAGAACTACTGTGCTACAGTACACTAAATGGAACAGAGCCTTCATTAGTATCACTGGTAACACCTGTGAAGGAAGTGATAATATGGATGCTGTGCATAGAGCCTATCAAGCTCACAAGCTGACACCGACTTAATCTGAAATAAAAAAGTAAAACATGTAAAGTCCCTCTTCTATTTGTATAATCTACTATTATTATTCTGAATGTTAAAATCAGAATAATAATGTATTGTCATCATACCAAGGTACAATGAAAAGATGTTAACATGTTTTGATTTCAGATTTGGACAAAATATCTGTGGAACAGTTAATATAGGGTAGAATGTTATTATAGAACAGACAGTACGTCCGGGTCAGTGGTATAAACTAGTGAAATTGTGACCATAATGTCACTAGTTCAATTCCCAGAACAGGCTGTGAGACATGGCGCCTGGACACGCACATTTGAAATATTTATTTATGTCCACATAAACAGAAGTACAAGAATGTACAAAGGACATAAACACTGCCAGTGCGGTCAGATAATGGGAAAACAGCCAGTTACAAAGTGCATATAAGGCAGAACATTGTTGTTACATACAATAATGTTGACATACTTGTCAAACACAGCAGACAACAATCATGGATAAAGCAAACAACGCCTCCACCAAATTGAGCAGCTTCCTATGATAGCTGATATTGAGCGGTACCTTGCTAACTGTTTGGCCCTCCTTTCGGAGAGGCCGGCCATTTGAAGGCCCCTCACAACCAACTTGTGCACGTGCCCTAGGCCAGTGGTTCTCAACCTTTTCAGGCCGTGACCCCCCAAAATAATTATATTAGAACTGGGGACCCCCAAAAATATTCATATTAGAACTAGGGACCCCCCACCCTGATAAGCACTTGGAATTGTAGGAGACGAGGCATTACATTTTCTTTGACTGGGTTCCACAGTATGGTGAAAATAGCAGATCTATGTGAGCTTGTAGATTGGCTATTTTCACAATTTGGCCACTTTTTGACCAGTTTGTATATGGTTGGAATTTAAAAGGTCTTAAAAGTCCTTAAGTTGTCACTCTACTGTCATCTGGGGACCCCCCCAAAATCATGTGGGGACCCCCCTGAGGGTCCCTTGCCACATGTTGAGAACCACTTCCCTAGGCTACCAAAGAACAGAAGTTTACACCTGTAGCCTAGCTGTGAGATGGTCTGCTCTAGCTGTTGATATTTTAGCCCTTTGGTTAGGAAGGCTTCCTCTAAGCTGTAATCAAAAGTACAGCCGACCTCGAAGAATGAACACCTTCCTATGGTTTTCATTAAGCCATTAAGACCGTGAACGTATATGTGTGTCCCATTTATCGTTAGGCTATTCAAAAATAGCAGAATAGAATGTTAATACTAGTCATTAAGGTACTAATATAGACTGAAGTAATTAAAGCGGGTCATGTTTGCATGTTTGGAATTGTAACAGCTGAAATCAATAATATATCACACACACACACACACACACACACACACAGACCTGCGGTCGTTGGGGCTGATGAAGCCCTGGGTGAACTGCTCCACCACGGTGCACAGCATGGCGCTGGCATCGTTGGCAAAGTCCAGGTCTCTGATCTCCATCACTGGCACTGAGACGATGGCAAACGCCTCCTTATCCTCCTTAGTAGGACATGTCCCCAACTGCACGGGCGCGCGCACACACACACACACACACACACACACACACACACTTTTTTTCACTGACAAAAACTAAATAAAAACTAAGCCATGATGACTAAAACTAAGATTAATATATTGACAATTTCATCAACAAATAAAAACTAGACTAAAATGTTAATGGTCTAGTGGAGAAGAGATCCAGTAGAACTAAAAGACAACTCATTTTATGTTTGGTTGCGCTCAGGTGTTGCGCTGTGAAAATAGCAGATCTTGGGAGCTTGTAAATCTGGCTATTTTCAGCATGCAACCAAGTGTAAAATCAGCCATTACGACGCCATTAAGGCACCGCCAAAATACATTGTAGTCGACTAAATAAACTGTAGATCGATCGACTATAATCTTATGATATTTAGTCGACTAAAACTAGACTAACAGTAAAACTTTTCAGATGACTAAATATGACTAAAACTACATGGAATTTGATTCAAAAGACTATGACTAAAACTAAAATTTGCTGTCAAAATCAACACAGCAGTACAGAGCCGACCCCGGTCAAATGTATTACATATAAATAGACCGACGGGTTGGCTCTCATTCAGTCTAGTGTCCCAGGAAGGAAGGTTTCTTTATTTGTCCTTCCTACATGTGTACAGTACTCACACACACTCACACAAACGTTTTTATTACTATGCTTGTGACGGCAATGAAAATATACGAAAATAGCCACTAACCATGAGTCGGATGGGTCTCTCCTCCTCGATGTCTATGGGAACGTTGGTGCTCTGTATCCACGTGTTGGTGCAAAGATGTCTCAGCCGCACGTACGAGTTCCTGATGGAGAGACCAAAGGCAACAATAACTGGCAACTCAAAATTTTGAATAAAATATATAATAGAGAGAGAGAGAACAAAAAATAATACACATGGTACGCCACCAATAGGGCTTCATGCAATATCCTGGGGTCAGTATTTAAAATGTAGTGTCTGGCCCTCTTCCATCCATCTCTCACAGAACAATTATTTTAATTTGGGGAGCATATGCGACCAAAACATCTTGGCTCCTGTGTACTTTTTTTAGCGGTGCCAACCGCTCTAAGCTTGACTTTGTCCGTATGTCCGTCCGTGGAAGCACGGGATGAGCACGGGATTTCAAACAGCTATAACTCCAGTTTGCAGCATGCCACCAAGTCCAAATATGGTATGTGGACTTAGACCACCAATAGGGACGCGCATGAATTGCTGAAGTTATCAAAGAGGGGTCCAGGGACCCCCAAGCACGGGATGAGCACGGGATTTAAAACAGCTATAACTCCAGTTTGCAGCATGCCACAAAGTCCAAATATGGTATGTGGACTTAGACCAGCAGCAGCGTAACACTATTACACTATTACTCTGGCAGTTAAAGAGTTAACGCTTCCTATAGGGGGGGTCCAAATGGATCCTTACAGGTCTGTAACTCTGAGAGTGTACAAACGCAGGCACCGGAATTGTCAATTCAATTCAATACAATTCAAACTTTATACCAGAAACACAGGGGGTCCAGAGAGTACATACAAATCGTCAACATCACACAACAAATGAAACAACAAATACAAAATAAAAATGTATAAATAGAGGCTGATTCTCCAGTGTTTACGCAGCCTGGACGAGTACCTGAGACAGCTCTTCCCAGGATTGACTATATCCTCAATAAGACTTTTCCTGGACTCATCCAGGCGAGACATGAATCCATACATATGCCTGCCTTAAGTGCCTTAAGAGAGCCTCACAAGTGTGGATTCCACATGTTACAAACAAGTGACTGGCACTATGCCATCTAGGGACCTTAAGTAGTATCCTCAGGGCATCATTGTAGGCCACTTTAAGCCTCTGCATGCTACCTTTCTTGTACGTGCACCACAGGAAAGCTGTATACATGGGAGTGCAGAATGCTTTAACCCATTGAGACCTGAAGCCGATTCTACATGTCTCTTAAATCCCAACAGTTTTCTGAAAAAGGTATGTTTCTATATCAGTGGTGCTCAAACTTTTTCATGTCAAGGACCCCCAAAAGCAAAGATTTGAGTTAAAATGTTCGCTTTAAAAATATATATATTCAAAGATTTGCACACATTTTCACAAATTTTCAAAAATAGCAGATCTACAAGCTCGTAGCGCGGCACTCGGTGCCGCGCTATGAGCTTGTACATCTGCTATTTTTGAATAGCCCAAAGTGTAAAATAATGCTTTTTAGCTCAAATCTAAAAATGACACAGTTCCAGGTATTAATGGGTTAAAAAGAGCACTTGACAGGACCTGAACACATGCTGAACCTGCGAAGCAGCATATTACCCTGGCCATAAAGTATGCGGCACTGCCTAGAGATATCATCTCTATCATCATGGAGAGATTGTCGGTAAAAATGTGGCCAAGGTACTTGATTTCCTGGCACACAGATAGACAGACGACTGAGTGAAAGGTTGGGAAGGCCAACTTCTTGTCCTCATGGCTTCTCACTATCATGACACTACTCTTTTTTGCATTATAAATTATGTCATGATCATTGCCATAATTTGAGCATACTTTCAATAGCTGCTGTTACCCTCCACTGTATGGACTGAACAACAAGGTCATCAGCATACAGCATCCATGTAAACATTGAATAAAACAGGAGACAAATTCCCCCCTTGACGAACACCATTGCTAACAGAAAAATGGGCAGATGTACAGTAACATTACCCCATTTAACCTGCATTTTCTGATTTGCGTAATTGTGATAGCAGACCGGAAGTCCACATACCAGCTCTGACAGTGTGATAAACCGGTTCCAGAAACGGTTCTAAAATGTGATGGAACCGATTACGGTTCCTCAACGTTGGACCCGGTTCCTCCGGTTCCAGATCCCAACCCCTAGTTGTAACAAACCTTGGAACGAAGGTATTTTGTTCCATACATATTCAAAGATTTGCACAAATGTTCACGATTTTTCAAAAATAGCAGATATACAAGCTCATGTATATCTATGAGCTTGTAGCTATTTTTTATTGGCCAAAGAAATCTAAAATGACACAGATGCGTTCCCAGATTGAGAGGGTGGCTATATGGGGTGGAAGTAGGCTCTATGCACAGCAGCCATATTATCACTTCCTTCACAGGTGTTACCAATGATACTAATGAAGGCTCTGTTCCATTTAGTGTAGCACAGTGGTTTCCACGACCCCCATAACTCTGAGAGTGTACAAATGGAACCAAATGATTTGGTTCCATTTGTACACTCTCAGAGTTACACACCTGTAAGGGGCCATTTGGAAGCCCATGACCCCAACTGTAGACCCGCTGGTGTAACAGAGTGTTTCCAGTGAGCCAACATGCACAATATCAGCACCCTGACCTGACTCTGTTTGACCAGAATGGAACAGAGCCTTCATTAGTATCATTGGTAACACCTGTGAATGTCTTCATAATATGGCTGCTGTGAATAGAGCCTGTTGTAACAAACCTTGGAACGAAGGAGTCGGTCTTCTGCAGGGTGGTGGGGTCCAGTTCAAACAGAGAGGCGATGTCGCTCCCATGAGGCACCGCCACCAGCTTGTACTTGATCCGCTCGCCATGGCTACGCTTGTTGTTACGGCTACCGGCGTCCATCTAGAAAGACATCATGGTCTTAGTGAGGAGAATTAACTTATGAATCAAAATCTATTTAATTGATTTTAAGTAATCAATTAAAGCTGCACTCTGTAGCTTTCACGTTCTACCCCGGATTCGAACTCGGGTCTCGTGCACAAGTGCTGATTTTCTTTTTACCACCAAGCTAGTAGAGCCTGCCCTGCTTGCTCCACTTGTCAACCAGTCGTGTAAACCAGTGGTTCTCAACCTTTTCAGGCTGCGACCCCCAAAAAGAATCATATTTGAACTGGGGACCCCCCACCCAGACAAGCACTTGGAATTGTAGGAGTTGAGGCATTATTTAGTTTGACTCGGTTCCGCAGATAAATATTGTGAAAATAGCAGGTCTACAAGGCGTTGTGAGCTTGTAGATCTGCTATTTTCACAATGTTTTGTTATTTTTGTTCTTTTTTTTAGGTACAATTAAAAAAAAATCACTGTCATCTGGGGACCCCCCCAAAATCATGTGGCGACCCCCCTGGGGGTCCCGACCCTAAGGTTGAGGACAATTGGTGTAAACAAACAAAAGTTACATAGTACAGCTTTAAGTTGATTAGTTTGATCAACTGTTTGAGCAGTCTGACTCACTGATGCATTGAGATCCACTTCTCCCTTATATACCGGGTTCTCCTACGACAAGAACACAACAAAACAAAACAACAATGACAGAACAGCAAACAATGACAGCTGTTAGAATCCGTCAAACACAAAAATTCAAATATTTGCAATCCCTCTATCTCTCCATCTGTCATCAATCCATCCATCTTCCATCGTCCACCCCTCCCTCCCTCCCTCCCTCCAAGTGGTTGTCATGGTTACCTCAGCAGCCAGGTAGTATCCGGTAGCCAGGTGCTTGAACCGGTACAGGCTGTTCCAATGCCCCGCCCCCCCGCGACACGGGTCGTGATGGACAACCTGAAGGGCCAATCAAGCACAGGGAGATCTCAGCACGTGGACAACACTGGACAGAGAAGATGTGTGTGCGTGCGTGCGCGCGCCCGCGTGCGTGCGTGCGTGTGCGTGTGCGTGTTCGTACCTCCACCTCCCAGAGTGCATTGCTACTGGTGGCTGACGTAGCAGACTGTCTCAGTGTGGTTCGGAGGAACACATGGATCCTGCTCTTATACTCGTCACATGTCAGGAACTTCTCCTGTTCAGCATGAAACAACCTCACTACATCTCCCTACAGAGAGAGAGGGAGAGAGAGGGAGAGAGAGAGAGAGAAAGTAAGTCAACAAGTCATTTATAAAGCACCTTTCAAAACCTAGTTACTGTGCCCTCACCCCCTAGTGGTTCTCAACATCTTCAGGCCGCGAAACCCGCCAAAATAATCAAATTTGAACTGGGGACCCCCCACTCTGATAAGCACTTGGAATTGTAGAAGTTGAGGCATTACATTTAGTTTGACTCGGTTCCACAGATAAATATTGTGAAAATAGCAGATCTACAAGCTCACAATGCCTCCCAACGCAAATATTTTGCTTATGTCATTTGACATTTTGACCAATGTTTGACCAGTTTTTATAGTAGTTTTGTTGATTAATTTTGATGCAGTAATGGTCTTTTTTCCCTTTTTGTTGAGGTCATAAAAGTCCTTAAATTGTCATCTGGGGAGCCCCCCAAAAATCATGTGGTTGAGAACCACTGCCCTACATGACACTGTGGCAGTGCAACAGACTGTTATTACACCTACATTGCGAGAAGGAGCGCATTAGGAGATCTTTTCTGCCTGCTGCAGTAAGACTGTACAACAACCTCCTCTGGTTGGCTTGATCAGGCTGACTAGGATGGAGGGGATGTGTGAATTCAAGCCACTTGGTAATGTTTGGTCTGTCTTTCTATACTGTAGGGGTGAACATTGCTCTTTTTTTATCAGAAATTTTCTGCACGTCAGGGGCGGACAGGGCATTTTGCGGCCATTTGGCGTACCGGGCAAATGCCCGGTGGGCCGCTGGGCCAGTGGGCCGCTAGCGACGATAAAGTATATTAAGTATATACATTGTTTGAATAGTAACTAATAAACTCCTCACTCACTCCTTTCAGGACCTCCTCTCTGTGGTCACTGAACATCATAAACAGGTTGATTTTCCAGCTGGTGTTGCAGTTCACCGAATTCACCTGCAGAGGGACACCCACGCGCGAGCACGTGCACACACGCATACGCGCATACGCACACACACACACACACACACACACACACACACACACACACACACACACACACACACACACACACACACACACACACACACACACACACACACACACACACACACACACACACACACACACACACACACACACACACACACACACACACCGTGGTTCACAGGTCAGAAGAAGCAGAATTATTATTATCATCATCATCATGACACCCATGTGAGTGTGCGTGTGCGTGTGAGTGTGCGTGTGCGTGTGCGTGTGCGTGTGTGTCTCTCTCACCTCTTTACATCCAGGGTGGTCAGTCAGTTCATAGTTAGATGC
>NC_139947.1:7301809-7341809 GCF_963454915.1 Gymnoscopelus microlampas | reverse complement strand
ACACACACACACACACACACACACACACACACACACACACACACACACACAGGATGTCATATAACTACAGGCAAAGTGTTTTAGCTGCGCTGAGAACGTGTGTGTGTGTGTGTGTGTGTGTGTGTGTGTGTGTGTGTGTGTGTGTGTGTGTGTGTGTGTGTGTGTGTGTGTGTTTACTGCAGGGGGGGAGGGGCTCAGGGCTGCCAAGCAATCCCTTGAAATACGGAATCAAAGACGTGTCCCTTTTTGAGCTGATAAGGGGACACACTTTGTTCCCAGTGGTGGAAAGTAACTAAGTACATTTACTCAAGTATTTCCAATTTTCTTATACTTTTACTTCTACTCCACTACATCTCAGAGGCAAATATTGTGCTTTTACTCCACTACAATTATTTGAAAACTTTAGTTACCAGTTACTTTGCAGATATAAATGACTATATTATAAAACATACATTAGCCTATACATAGGCTATTTTGTAACATTTTACTTTTGGTACTTTAGGTATATTGTGATGCCACATTGGTGTGTGTCGTCACTGCTGTTGTATCCTACTGACTCATCTGCCAGTGAGGAACCCGCACCGGGACGACCTATACTAGTCCTACTCCTCCCGCCCAACACTCCCTACTGACAGGTGCCACCCCCAGCCCGTAGGAGTATGTGCAATGAGAGATATCACCCGGCTTCCCTCCACCAAACCAATTGGCTCTATGCACAGCAGCCATATTGGAAATAAATTGGGCCTCTTCTTACTTCCTTCACAGGTGTTACCAATGATACTAATGAAGGCTCTGTTCCATTCTGGTCAGGGTGCTGATATCGGGGGAATGCCCATAAGTCCGACATTCCATTACTCCGACTACGTGGCTTCCGCGTGCGGTTAAGGTTAGGGTTAGGGTTAGGTATAGGGTTAGTATACGTCGGAACAATGAGCCGTCGGAACAATGACATGGCACCCTGATATCGTGCATGTTGGCTCACTAGAAACACTCCATTTTGGTTCCCAAATGGCCCCTTATGGTGGGTGTGCAACCAAATGGACCCGTAAGGGTCCATTTGGTCTCTCAGAGTTATGGGGGTCCTTGAAAATAAGACAACCACTATGCCGCACTAAATGGAACTGAGCCTTAATTAGTATCATTGGTAACACCTGTGAAGGAAGTAAGGAAGGGGCCCAATTCATTCCCAATATGGCTGTTTTCGACAAAGCCAGATTCGAACCCCCAACCTCCGTGGTGGTGGGCTGGCACTTTACCACTGCGCCACCCGAGCGCATTTGTGACATGTCTCTTGGACTGCCACGCAAATAAAAAACAGTGTTAATATCTCTATATTCCCTCTATAAATGTAGCTTGTACTTGTTGATGACATGTATTAATGAGTTAATATTCTATGCACTGTTGATGAATTGATTACATAGGACCACAATGGAAAGAAGTCCCCCTAACATTTTTTGTGTTATCCTTTAGGTGTTTTACTGTACTTCGGTGCTGTTAAACGTTTGGACTAATAAAGTATCCAATCAAACAATCCCTATTAGATGCCCAAACCACCTCAACTGGCTCCTTTCCAAGTAAAGGAGCGGCGGCGGCTCTGCTCCAAGTCTCTCCCGGATGACTGAACTTCTCACTCTATCCGCAAGGGAGATGCCAGCCACCCTCCTGAGAAAACTCATTTGGGCTGCTTGTATCTGTGGTCTTGTTCATTGGGCCTATGCACAGCACAGCAGCCATATTGTAAGACATTCACAGGTGTTACCAATGATACTAATGAAGGCTCTGTTCCATTCTGGTCAAACAGAGTCAGGGTGCTGATATTGTGCATGTTGGCTCACTGGAAACACTCCCAAATGGCCCTTTACGGGTGTGTAACTCTGAGAGTGTACAAATGGAACCAAATGGACCCGTAAGGGTCCATTTGGTTCCATTTGTACACTCTCAGAGTTATGGGGGTCGTGGAAATCTGAAATTCAAAAATCTGAGAACTACTGTGCTACACTGAATGGAACAGAGCCTTCATTAGTATCATTGGTAACACCTGTGAAGGAAGCGATAATATGGCTGCTGTGCATAGAGCCTATTGGGCCATGACCCACATTTCATCACCATGTGAGAAAGATCACACGCTCCAAAAGAACTAATATAGATCAGTTCTTTTTTGGAGAGTGACACCTTCGTACTACGGAGTGTAAATTAACCTTAAGAGGTGCAGAGAAGGTGGGATAGGTAGGTCAATATTGACACATCCTGGTTCGAGACGTGCCTTATCTCTCTCTCTGTGTGTGTGTGTGTGTGTGTGTGTGTGTGTGTGTGTGTGTGTGTGTGTGTACAGCAAGTCAAACATAATTTGACTGTATAACCATCAGTATTGCTGCAGCGTGAATCTACTGTAAATGGTTATTCAGTTTGAAACATGATTTAGGGAAATTAGCCTCTCTTTCTCTGTCACGCACGCACTTACACACATACGCACACACACAGATTTAAAATATATTGTCCAAGATATATTTTATAATATTTATTATGTGTATACAGTATACACAGTATTATATACTGTAAATTCATTTTTGTGTTTTTATTGTAGCCCCACCCCTCTGTTTTGCTGTGTTCTTATTGGCTGTCACAAAATATAATGACGTCATCAGTCAATCATCTCCCTGTTCTACTTTAACACAACTAAGGCTCTGGCTGACTGTGCGTGTGCGTGCGTGTGTGTGTGTGTGTGTGAGAGACCTCCTCAGAGAGTAGTCAGTGGAAAGCTTGTATGCCAGATTGCCTGCTGTGTCTGAAGCTCAGAGTAGCACACGCACACACACACACACACGCGCACGCGCACGCACACACACACACACACACACACACACACACACACACACACACACACACACACACACACACACACACACACACACACACACACACACACACACACACTCTCTAGAGTCATACCTCTGAACTTCTTGGGAGGATTCTCCAGGTCACCAGCACCAGGTTCCACAACACAACGATCATCCACCAACCTAGAAACACACACACATACATTATGTCAGAATGCCATGAATTAATTACTGAAAACGAGAGCAGAGAGAGAGAGAGAGAGAGAGAGAGAGAGAGAGAGAGAGAGAGAGAGAGAGAGAGAGAGAGAGAGAGAGAGACATTATGGTTGTGAGGTCTGACCAAGACCACTTTCTAACCAAGCTGTTACTAAATGGGTCAAACACCAAACTGAGACTCTCAGTCTACATGCAGAGTTTTGCAAATCCATTCTCCACAGCCACGATAGCATGTTTTCATTATCATATAATCAGATACTAAATGAAATAAAGGCCTCACTCAGAGTGAGACTCTAGAGCAAGTCGTTCCCAAACAGTACAGCTCATTTTTATGGGTTGTGGGAAATATATCCCCTTTTTTTCCTACAATTTATTTTAATATTATTATTTTTGATTGATTGATTGAATACTTAAAAATAAAAAAGTTTGCAAAAAACAAGGCACGGTGGCACAGATTTATACAAAAGAACGCTAAAAGGATAACCCAGATAATATAAGCCCTCAGGGCTTGTGTTTCCATTAAGGTCCTGTGTATTCAATTCATCGAGACATTTAGAGACAAACATTAATATGCAATAATATGCAAAAAAGAAAGGAAAAACATCATATATACGAGTAGTAATAAGAAAGAAAAGTATTTACAGTAAACAGTTGGGGGCGTGGGGGGGGTCATTTCCGGTGATAAGCTTAGACTTTTTACAGGGGCCAGTTACAATTTGCAGCCACCCGTAGGTGCTCTTTTAGAGCGGTTTTGAAGGAGGGTAAGGATTCACACTTTTTGTTATGCCTGTTGGTAGGGCATTCTGGTGGATAGGCTCTATGCACAGCAGCCATATTATCACTTCCTTCACAGGTGTTACCAATGATACTAATGAAGGCTCTGTTCCATTTAGTGTAGCACAGTGGTTCTCAGATTTTTGAATTTCAGATTTCCACGACCCCCATAACTCTCAGAGTTACACACCCGTAAAGGGCCATTTGGGAGTGTTTCCAGTGAGCCAATATGCACAATATCAGCACCCTGACTCCATCTGACCAGAATGGAACAGAGTCTTCATTAGTATCATTGATAACACCGAATGTCTTACAATATGGCTGCTGTGCATACTGTAGGGCCTATTAGCAGTAGAACGAATTTGACCCCATTTTTGTGCCAAAACTGGGTTCAGTGAGATCAGTGGGGCTCCTTCTGGTGTGCCTATGTGAGTCTTTTACGCTATTGAAGTAGTCTGACAGGTACATGGGTATCCCTGTATTCTCGCTTATCTTCACAATTTCACAAGATTTTCAAAAATAAACCCCCCCAAAAGAAATCTGGGGAAAAAAGAAAATTAAGGAATTAATTAATTAACCCTATGTCAACCAAATCAAAAAATTCCATACATAAAAAAATAAAATTAAGAAGTAATGAAAGTAGCAGATGTACAAGCTCACAACAACGTGTCACATAGCATCGCGTTGTGAGCTTGTAGATATGCTTTCTCTATAGTTTGGGTCCCGGGGGTGACATCAAATTTCTCTTTTTGGGGTTTCGAGCTAAAAAGTTTGATGTCCCCTCAGCCGGCTGGTTCTAGAGCTCTGTGCACAAACACAAGCACAGCTACCAGACAGAAAAACACCCGCATGGACTGAACCAAATTATAAGAAACTCATTGGAGAGCATCAACCCAAAACCAAAGAACAAATTAGAACACCCTTTATCCTTTAACAGAAAAGACACAGTGGCAGAATACCTGAGCACTGAAGTAAATCCTTGTACAGACTTCAGTGAGCAGCACATTCTTGCCATAGAGAAAAGGCCACCATAGCCAGACCTGGCGCCCAAGAGAAGACAGAGTGTGCAGTGGGTGCACTGCACACTGCAGGATGAACTTTTCTAACTTCCTGCCAACTGTACCAAGCAGCGTCATTTTAGGCCACTTGGCCTTTGGTGTTGTCCATTTTATGAGGGCATAAAGGCCAAATACCAGGGCAGGAATGAATATGTAGACTTCTAGACCAGTGGTTCTCAAACTTTTTCATGTCAAGGACCCCCAAATTGACACTTATTAGCCCGCGGACCCCCATTCGAAAAGATAAGCCAGGGACCACCATAAGAGAAGATTTTTTACGGCTCTCTAGCAGTGATTCTCAACCATTTTAATTTCAAGGACCCCCAGTTTGACATGCATTAGGCTACGGACCATTTAATGGCATTTCTATCCCTGGGACCCCAATTTATATTGTAAAATCAATGTTAATTTAACTCTGAGAGTGTACAATGTTAGGGTCCATTTGGTTCCATTTGGACACTCTCAGAGTTACAGACCCATAAGGGTCCATTTGGTTCCTATCCATCATTTAGCTGGGGACCCCCTGGAACCCCCTCAAGTACCCCTGGGGGTCCCCAGACCCCACTTTGAGAAACAATGTTCTAGACCATAAATTAATTATGGTATTTACAATCTGATCCATGCTCAGCCCTGCACCAATCAAAGTTACTGGATTGGTTTAAAGATGGGGACTGATGAAGCGAAGAGAGAGAGAAGGCCATTGAATTAGATTTAGATTAAGAATTAAAGACAAAGGATATATATATATATATATATATGATATTGACCCAAACCTATTATCAGTTATTGATGCTGATAGACTTCAAGAGATGATTGAGAAATGTATTGAGAAAAGTGAAAAAGCTACAAATGCAAAATACTCTTCAAAGTGTTATATAAACATCCCATGGTTGACTATTCTGGCGCTACTGAGTCTGTGATTTATGCCAAATCTGTTAAGATTTCACCAGCATTGAGTGTAGAATCTACAATAACAATGAAATCACTCTTTCTAATACAGTACATACCCTGAGGAAATGTCATGTCATGATGAGGTTATGGGTGATTTTATGCATTCATTATTTTTGTGGTCTTATAATTGTGCAGTTAACTTAGGCAGGGATGTAATGCTAAAACTAGGAATTGTGATAATATTGGGAAAATTAAATTGAAATATGATCTGATACAAATTATGCATGTCAATGGTAAATACTGACTTACTAACAGAGGCATTAAAAGGTACCCAGCTAAATTCCTCAATTGAACAAATGTATATAATTAAACCAGATGAAGAATACATACGTAGATGTAGGCTATATAAGCCAAGGTGTTCACAAACACGAATTCCAAATATGGTGGAACCCTTGTATTTTACTTAAACAATTGCAAACAGAATATCTGTATTTTATTTATAAATAGACTATATTGAGCATAGAAATGCCTCCCATTACTGATGATTTATGTGTTGAAACAACTTGACGTTTTAAGCAATCTTTAGTGTTTCCATTTGATGTTCCAGACAGCAAGGGGCGCCGGTACTGTGGGTGCCTCGGGGCTAAAGCACCCAGGGGAAATGACGAGCATCCATCACAAACTCATAATTTTTATTTTATTTCTAAACACTCCAACATCTTCACTTCATGGAGTAAATTTTTGGTACCAAATTAACCGAATTAACCGCATTAAAGCAGCAAAACCCCACCAAAAAGGTAACAAACCCGGAAAATAACCACAAATTTTCGCGCATGCACGCGTGCTGCGTGCACGTGCGTTGCACACCCAAAAGCGCGGACATAAATCGGCGCCCCTGCCAGACAGCATGCCCCACGTTCCATTACTTAAATCAAGTGATCTAGAATGGTCAAAGTTAGGACAATTTATTTTTCAGTGCAATTAAATTTATTAAAAAATGTGGCATGCGGCTCCGACAGGGGGATTGTGTCGTTTGAAGTCTGTTATGCAGAATACGGCCAGCTTCCCATTTATAGGAAACGGATAGATGCTTTGGTGACATGAGAGCGCAGTATAGCGTTTTTGATTTACAGGCCATGCCAGAGTTGGCCATCTTTCCACCTGCTATTATGTGTAAAATCGTTACGGCACAACACGGGTGAAGTAAAGTCTTGTCCACCTGTGATCGTCAGGCTGCTTGACCACAACGCACAGAGACCAGCTACAGGTCCATTTAGATGATCTCAAGAAGCTATTGAGGGCATAAAGCCTATTGCATGTTTGATTCCTTATTGGAAGCTGTTGTAATAATGTCCACATGCTGAGTGTGTCCATAGTTGCGTTTAAACATTCCCCAGGGATTATCACCAGGCGCTAAAATATGATTTAGATCAGATGGCACGGTGCTATTGTAATACCTTGATGACCTGTAAATAGCGGCGCAGAGGACCGATGTAAATTATGTAAAAAAAACAAACATATATATTTATATTAATGTGGTCACAAGGTCAGTGTGACTAAAATGCAATATAGTTTACAAAGGTGAACATGTCTTGGCCACATTATTATTGGGGAGGGTAAATTGGGTTCACCAAATCATATTAAAGCTATTCAGGAATTACAACTATCTAGCACGACAGTAAAAGCTCTACATAGTTTGTGGGTAGAATAGACTTTTTTAGACAATTTTTTCTATGCTTGAGGGCCCACTTCACAATCTCTTAAAGGAACACACACTCATGCGGGGTGAAGATCAAGAGGACTCAGGATGCTATTTCTAGCTTTAATGCATTGAAGAATTATTGACGCCCCCACTACTCCCTTATGTTCAATTTATTGCATATTTCTCTTGTGTTCTGGACAGCGTCATTCGGGGCTTGCCATGTATTAGGGCTCTTGCTGCTGCAGATGGAGCTGTTATCTTCTCAGTGACTTGTTATTTATGCACCTCTGACAAGTTGCTCTTACAGGATTATTGGGCCATACACTTGTCATTTCAGCAATGGCTGAAATACGATATATTTTTCTTGAGTCAACCTACATTACAGGCAAACAGTGTTCAGTTCTGAACCCGGCTATACTTTTGCCTGTACCAGAAGATGTGAAACCAGAAGACATTCCTTGACTTTCACAATATAGATTGATATTGATGTTTCTAATTGTGATAATGAACATGATCATTTTGATGTCATTAACCTGATTTGTTCCCTTAGGCCTGACCTTGTTGAAGTGCCATTGGAAAATTGTGAATTCATTTGTTTTTTCTTAGCCCAGAAACAGCTAAGTTCCGCTTGTTGACATCGGTGACTTTGTGTGGATCAGGAAGTAACAAGTTTCGCAGGAAGGGCTGGAGGTCACCACTGTGGGAGGGTCGGTTTCAGGTGTTGGTGCGCCCGGACCGTGCACAGTTATTAGCGTTTTTTGATACTTTTTTTCGCGGGTTTGTGACGGATTTCGGGTACCTATATATACACTGTTATCAAAATGGCTGAATATGACATAAACAAATTAAAATTAAAAAGTAAAGTTATGCTTTTTTTTTTTTTTTGGGGTGGGCAGAAAAACCAAATGGGTGGGCCCAGGCCTACCTATGCCCACCCGTGGCTACGCCCCTGGGAGATGGTCAATGTGGCTGCACACATCACACTGTATGTAAGCTATTCAAGGGCGCAGCCCGGCCTAAAGCCAACAAATAGACTTGTGCGCTGCACCGACTAGATGTCATGTGCAATTGGCATTGTACCACCACCTGAGGCTTCCATGTACAAAGGGAGGATGAAGAGTTGAAGTGTTTGTTGTTCCCATTTGTTGTATCCAATATTGTCAGTAATACCTTAATTGAATTCTACTGTTATGATTTATTTGACAACTTTTGCTAGTTGCCTGCCTGTTTGGACCCCGCCCATGACTGATCATGACGTGACAGAACAGACCCCCCTCAGATGCAGACTGCTTAATGCTTCACTAATGATGGTTTTGCACAGATGCCTTATTTTGCCCAACTTCACATAAGGCCATTGATTGGAATGATTGTTGTGGCTGTACTCAGTAAAAGCAGTACAGGCACTAGCCTAGGGTATTTCCTATTCTTAGATCTTATCTATATTATGTCTGCTAGCTCTGTTCAGGTAGGAGTGCTTTCACACCACGCAAACAGCCTGTTTCTGCATGTATAACTCATCTTGCTATGTTTTAGGGATGGCCAACCGTTAACCGTTACCCGTTAAGAAATTGGCAACCGGTTAACACAAACGGCTAATGGCAAACCGTTAAAATATATATATATACATATTTTGAAGGGCCAAGTCTACAACTGCAACCACACATGACTTCCACTAAACTAACACTAGTAAACACAAAAAGAAGCGCGAGCAAAGAGAAGTGGTGTTTGGGATTTAAAAAACGGTGTATTTTTCTTCTTTTAATTGGTAAATAGCGCTTTTTTTTTGGGAACACATTTCCTTAACAGTTAATGATTAATTAGTCGGTAAGGCCTAACAGCAACCGATTAATAAAATGTCTCCATTTGGCCATCATGTATTTTATTGTTACTGATGTTGGATGTTGATCTAGTATTACTAATTCACATGATTTTGGGCTATATGGTTATTTTACTGTGTGTGGATGTTTCGCTTCCCTGTTTCAGTTTGGTGATTAAATGTGTGAAAAGTAATCAAAGGAAGAATGATGAAGCGAATTTATATTATTATATTATATTGCTTAGCCTTGATTAGTTTGTGTTGGTAAAAGTTTGAGTTTGAGAGCTGAGAACCAGAACCTCTTTGCTGATAAGGCCGGAATAGGGAGTTCAGGTCGGCAGGTCTCAGCTGCCAGTAAGTCAGAGGCCCCTTTGTTTTATTGCCAGATGAGATATGTTTTAGCACTGACAAGCTCAGGAGAAGACATCAAATTAATTATTGTTTTCCTGTAACCAATTATGAGCGGACCGTCAGAGAAGAGCAAGTCAGTCTATCTCTGTGCTTTGCTGGTGTAGGATGTACTGTATGTGTATGTTGTGTGACTGTTACAGCGCTGTAAATAAATATTTCTATTATCACTTAACATTGTATCTGAGCATTGTTTTGCTGATTTTTTGAGAGTTTATAATTCTGCTAGACTAAAAGGGTAAGACCACTTTGGTAGAGGTTTGGGTTGTGTAGTTACCTTGCTATGATGTAACTCCAAAGGTGGGCAAGAAATCAAAAATAATTGCTCCATTGATTAGAAATTGATAATTCAAAAATATGCTCCTCATTGACTTACATTGTACGGTAAAACATCTCTCAAAGTCACTCTTTTAGCCCATAAATGAACCCAAACATAGCTGATTCAGACAATATAGAGCATCACCAAACCCAGTACTGATCCGCGGATCCAGTCCAGGTTTTCTACTGGCTAAATCAACAGGAAGTTGACATTTTTATTAAAAAAAAAAAAAACAGTTCTGGGTTTGGTGATGTTCTATATTGTCTGAATCAACTTTGTTTGCGTTCGTTTATGTGCTAAAAGAGTGACTTTGAGAGCTGTTTTACCGTACAATGTAAGTCAATGAGGAGCATATTTTGAATTATCAATTTCTAATCAATGGAGCAATTATTTTTGAATTCTTGCCCACCTTTGGAGTTACATCATGGCAAGGTAACTACACA
Source organism: Gymnoscopelus microlampas (assembly GCF_963454915.1). Classification (NCBI taxonomy): domain Eukaryota; kingdom Metazoa; phylum Chordata; class Actinopteri; order Myctophiformes; family Myctophidae; genus Gymnoscopelus; species Gymnoscopelus microlampas. The sequence continues at coordinate 7,331,345 of NC_139947.1, read as the reverse complement.
ACCCAAACCTCTACCAAAGTGGTCTTGCCCTTTAACGACTGAAATCCATAAATTGTAAGCAAGGATTTCCACATCAGGACTCAGGGGAGTTAAGAATTCAGAATATCAACAAAAGACACTGGTGTCTAAATGACAAGAAAGAGACACTGGTGTCTACATGACAAGAAAGAGACACTGGTGTCTACATGACAAGAAAGAGACACTGGTGTCTGCATGACAAGAAAGAGACACTGGTGTCTACATGACAAGAAAGAGACACTGGTGTCTACAGGACAAGAAAGAGACACTGGTGTCTGCATGACAAGAAAGAGACACTGGTGTCTACATGACAAGAAAGAGACACTGGTGTCTACATGACAAGAAAGAGACACTGGTGTCTACATATTGACAAGAAAGAGACACTGGTGTCTACATGACAAGAAAGAGACACTGGTGTCTACATATTGACAAGAAAGAGACACTGGTGTCTACATGACAAGAAAGAGACACTGGTGTCTACATGACAAGGAAGAGACACTGGTGTCTACATATTGACAAGAAAGAGACACTGGTGTCTACATGACAAGAAAGAGACACTGGTGTCTACATGACAAGAAAGAGACACTGGTGTCTGCATGACAAGAAAGAGACACTGGTGTCTACATGACAAGAAAGAGACACTGGTGTCTACATGACAAGAAAGAGACACTGGTGTCTACATATTGACAAGAAAGAGACAGAGGAGAAAGTGGTACAGTCAGCTGGGGTATTAAGGCCACTGTGGTCTCAGGGCATGCTATTTTTTTAGGGGCACAAGGCCAAACTGAGGGGCAATGACGGCCATGGCCTTTGTGGCCTCCCTTAAATACCTGCCCTGGTACCAAGACATCAGACACACATGCTTCCCACAGATTATAAACAAAAAAAACGGTTCCTATCTGCTGGGTGAAGCAGAGCAATGTGCAAACACACAGCGGCAAGATTAGTGAGCTGTTGGGACAGGAAAAGGATGTGCGATGGAATACAACCACTGTACAGAAGACTACTAATCATATTAGTGTAATTTGTGCACCATACACATCTCAGTACATACTGTACAAACAGAGCACTTTAAAACATATTGAGACCGGGAACGCATCTGTGAGTGATTTTCTTTTTTTTAAGTCGTGTAAAGTTTTAGCAAATCTTAATATATTTTGAACATTTTTAACTCAAATCTTTGCTTCTGGGGAGGTCCCTGGAACAAGACCCCCAAAATAAAATAAAAACTATGTTGTTCCAGGGACCCCCAGAAGCAAAGATTTGAGTTAAAAACGTTTGCTTTAAAAATGTATATATATTCAAAGATTTGCACCAATTTTCACGATAAAAATAAATAAATAGCAGATCTACAAGCTCATAGCACGGCACTCTATGAGCTTGTAGATCTGCTATTTTTGAATAGCCAAAGAAATCTAAAAATGACACAGATGCATTCCCAGTCTTAATGGGTTAAACACATTTGGGGGGGAAAGTGTTGGTATTATTAAAAGTTATCTTTACATATCTGAATATTATATTATCGTTGCTGTCGGGTGGAAGTCCAAAACTGTTCGTTTTTTTTTATTATTATTTTAAAAACATTGTAAAGTAGTGAAAATAGCTGATCTACAAGCTTGGCTCGGCTATTTCCACTACTTTGTGTGACATTCTTGTATAATGAAGGATGAAGTAGGGCATTTATTTACGAAAAAACATAAACAGTTGAAATATGGAGATTACGGTTTCTGCCCGACAGCAATGATATATACACAATGACGTTCTGTGGGTGGGCTTGTCTGTGGCCGGTGTGCAGATATGCCCTTATATGGACTTCACTGGACATTCCTCAAACCCCAGCATTGACGGCCAAGCTGAAAACGTCACATGATGCCCATATATGGAGATACCTCAGCGCAAATCAACATGGTCAGCATGGCAACGTTTTCCTTTGTGAATGACATCACATGCCCATATATGGAGATTCCCGACAACAGAAAGCCAGAGAGGGAAAGCAGGGGACAGACTCTTAGAGGGAGAGAGGGAGGGGAGAGAGAGGAGAGAGAGCAGAGAGAGGAGAGAGAGGAGAGAGAGAGGAGAGAGAGGGAGTGACTGTGAGGGATAACTAATTCCATTACGTTTTAGTCATCTGGAATGTCATAAATTTAGTGTAGTTTTAGTCGACTAAATATCATAAGATTATAGTCGACTGAATCTACAGTTGATTTAGTCAACTATAATGTATTTTGGCGGTCGTAATGGCTGATTTACAATCTGATCTACAAGCTCACAAGCGCGGCGCATTGTGAGCTTGTAGATCTGCTATTTTAAGAGTGCAACACCCGAGCGCAACCAAACATAAAATGACTTGTCTTAGTTCTACTGGATGGATCTCTTCTTCACTCGTCACTCCCTGACATTTTAGTCTAGTTTTTATTTGTTGACAAAATGGTCAATATATTTAGTCTATATATACGAATATATACGCTAAAGTGCATTAACTACATTTTTGGCCACACCGACTTATTTGTGTATCCCAAAGGTCAAATTAGCCTTTGGGTTTTTTGGGGGATAAACAATTACCTCAAGAACAGATATACAATTAGTGTAATATCACTTATATACCGATATCTCATTTGGCTGACCAGTTGAAACACTTTTAAAGCCATTTATTAGTTTAAAAAGAAAATAGTAGTTACTGCACTCTGGATTTGTATAGGGCAGAATAGCGGAACCTGAACCCAGTATGGCAAAGCGTTGCAACGCTTTGCGACACGTTGCTACACTTTGCAACACGTCAGCGCAATAACCCCATGCAATGCCGGGCAAGCTGATAACGTTTTGTTTCTATTTTAAAGTCTGCCTATTTGGTTTCACTGTTAAACAGCACTGTTTACACAATTCTTTATTCTCGTATGCAGGCGACTTTAATTGTACAAACTTGTTTTCGTTTTATTTTTTTTACTATATTTTACATTTTCTTCGGCAATGTACAACGTTTCACTCTCCAACAAAGCCCTCTGAATTGAACTGAATTGAGAGGGGGAGGGGGGGCAGACAGACTCAGAGACAGACAGACAGACAGATAAAGAGACTGTGCCCTCGGTTCTGTTTCCTAAACTTTGATCATTATAGAGATCAAAACTAATCTCACACTCACACACACGCGCACACACACACACACACACACACACACACACACCTGTGTGTGTGTGTGTGTGTGTGTGTGTGTGTGTGTGTGTGTGTGTGTGTGTGTGTGTGTGTGTGTGTGTGTGTGTGTGTGTGTGTGCACACGCATGTGTCTGTCTGTCTGTGTGTGCGTGCCTGCCTGGGAGCTGTGTGTGTAAAGTGACATTCTAATATAGTTAATGGATTTCTGAATGGACTCCTAATCTCTCTGATTTACCGCCTGGCTCCACCACAATCAACTACTACATGCTACTACTGCTGTGTGTGTGCGTGCATGTGTGCGTGCGTGCGTGCTAATTCTTCATTAGGAGAATAACCCCTTGAGACGTAGCATCTCATTTTGGAGGGCGTCCTCAAAGACAATAATACAATATGAACACAGTGAGGCAAAACATTTAACAATAAAACAAATAACAAGTGAAGAGCCTCCAGCACAGAGATACACACTTCAACAAACAAAACCGTTCCAGCCATGACATCACTTGACATCAATTCATCTTTCGATGAATTGAGTACAAAGATTCTTAAGAACCCCAATGGAAACAAGCCAGAGTGTTTAAAATTTAAAATTCTCTTAACAGACCTTGTATTGAACTGTACTTCCCTGTGCCTAGTCAATCAATCAATTGAGGTATTTTTACTTTACTGGAGTATTTCCAATTTTCAGTACTTTTACTTCTACTCCACTACATCTCAGAGACAAATATTGTACTTTTACTCCACTACAATTATAACTAATAAACTTTAGTTACTGGTTACTTTGTAGATTTGGATTATTATTCCAAAACATACGTATAACCACTTCAGCCCTACAGTATATACATTTCGGCCATTTGAAAATAGCAGATCTACAAGCTCACAATGTGAGCTTGTAGATCTGCTATTTTCAAAAGATTTTCATTTGAAATGGGACATTCTGCAGAGGTACATTTTGAAACCAATACAATTGCACTTTTACTCAAGTCAATTTTGAATTCCACACTTTTACTTGTAACAGAGTATTTCTACATTGCAGTATTGATGCTTTTACTTAAGTAAAAAATGTGAGTACTTTTTCCACCACTGATTATAGGCATATATCGGTTTTGTTTTCGCTGTTTGCTTTGGTAGACAGGGACGTTGTTGGCCTACCAAAACAAACAAAACCAAAATACTGCGAGGGGACAATGTGTTTCTGCAGGTAAACACCACCACATCACTAGAGTGGCTGCTGGCATAGAGGGAAATGATGGGTAAAAACATGTATTATTATTGTTTGATTTTGTAAACACAGGCCAGAGTTACACACTATGCCTTTATGTCTCTTACATAAATGTACAAAACATTCAAATACAGCTAATGTGAGGCCTGTCCTTATTCTGTCTAAAGACATGTCTTCAAAAGAGACCTCACACGCTGCTCATCCTATATAATATCACTAATGGCAACGGCCAATCAGGGCCTTTGTCTGCATGTGTCCCAGGTGTGTGTGTGTGTGTGTGTGTGTGTGTGTGTGTGTGTGTGTGTGTGTGTGTGTGTGTGTGTGTGTGTGTGTGTGTGTGTGTGTGTGTGTGTGTGTGTGTGTGTGTGTATATGTGTGTGTGTGTGTGTGTTGGCTGGCTGACTGACTGACTTCTATGAATGGAGCAATCACCAGCACACAACCAAATATGTCCTAGCACACACACACACACACACACACACACACACACACACACACACACACACACACACACACACACACACACACACACACACACACACACACACACACACACACACACACACACACACACACACACACACACACACACACACACACACACACACACATTCCAGCGGACAAAAGGCAGTGTTGAAGTGGAGAGTTGTGATGAGTTGTCAGAGTGACTAATGTTCGTCAGCTCAATGTCAGAGCTATCTGTCTGTCTGTCTGTCTGTCTGTCTGTCTGTCTGTCTGTCTGTCTGTCTGTCTGTCTGCCTGCCTGCCTGCCTTTCAGACATGATGAATGCAGTTCAAAGTGCTTTACGTTCAAATTAAAACAAAGGTAAAATAAAGAGCAAAGTAATAAAAGTTCAAATCTGGTCGACAGTGGAATTAAAACAGGATAAAATCAGTTAAAAGGAGATCAGTTAAAGGCAAGGTCATAGAAGTGTGTTTATAGCAGAATCTTAAAAGCCATCAGCCGAGGTTGCCTGTCTGATACGTTCAATTGACTGGAGAGTATGGAAGCCACCTGAGTATGCAAATGTCTGAACCCACACATTCAAATGTAGACAGACAGACAGACAGACATAGTAAAAATAAACAAATAGCCAATCTACAAGCTCACAATGTGTCGAGATGCGACACGTACTGAGCTTGTAGATCTGCTATTGTTACTATTTCTTAAAATTGTTTTTCTTCTTTTGTTTATGGAATTTCTTAGATTTTTTTAATGAAATTCTCTGAAAAATTTATATACTGTATATTTTTTCATATTTTTGAAAATGTTTTGAAATAAATAACCCACGGTGAGGCCTTTAAGGAGGGCCTTTCAGGCAAGCCGCAAGTGGAGCCTGCAGTACCACCACGGCCTAAGACACCATCACGAGTGAAATGTTTGGAGCGGGGGAGTCTGGTGCAACGCTCAGGTCCTGGACCTGGTGAGACGAAGGAGGAGCCCGGACAGGAGGCCACCCACAGAGCCTAGTCCCTCCCCCGGTCCCGGCAGAGTAGTTCTGGAGATGCGGATTGAGTGGCCCTGTCTTGCCCTAAGAGAACTGACCGTGGGTAGCTACTGCGACGTAAGTCGAGGCTTGATCAACCCCAGCAGGGTCACCTGGGCGAGGTGTATGTTGCGAGACCGGAAACAGCAGTCGACCCTAGGCTGCAACACTGATGATACGTCCCAGGTGCATCCATGTAGGAGTCACACCCCCCTAACACACAATGTATGTAACATACAACGTACAATCTGTCACCTGCTCTATAATTGGGGTGACACTCGTGACAGCATTTGGCTACAGGGAAAATAGTTTCTCTTTCTTGCTCTCTCTCTCGCATTACATGTTTTTCATCTACTAGTTTAGCAGCTTCCATGTGTCTCACAGAGCATAAGGTGTTGGGTCACAACGAAACACCAGAATAGCTTCAGTGCAATTTACAATTTAGGCTCTTATACAGAGAGACAGTGTGTCTCAGCAAACTATGATCACAGGTAAACCAAGAACCTCTAGTATTGTCTAAAAACAATACTATATCAACAAATAATGTGCATACTGAAACTATAAGATGCCAGGTATTAAACAGCATATGTCTGAATAACATGCTATCTCAATTGCATTTCCAACAAGAAAAATAAGCCTAACAAATAATATTCCCTCGTTCTGTGTTTTTATGACGTGGTGGCACTGTCTAACACACCGGCACCGTCCAAAGCTCCAGCATGCATACAATAGGCTCTATTCACAGCAGCCATATTTTCACTCCCTTAACAGGTGTTACCAATGATACTAACGAAGGCTCTGTTCCATTTCGTGTAGCACAGTGGTTCTCAGATTTTTCAATTTCCACGACCCCCATAACTCTGAGTGTACAAATGTACATTGTACATACATTTGTACACTCTCAGAGTTACACACCCGTAAGGGGCCATTTGGAACCCCCTTAAGGACCCACATTTTAGTCCCACTGGTGTAGCAGTGTTTCCAGTGAGTCGACATGCATAATATCAGCACCCTGACTCTGTTTGACCAGAATGGAACAGAGCCTTCATTAGTATCATTGGCAACACCTGTGAATGTCTTCACAATATGGCTGCTGTGCATAGAGCCTATTCATTAGGTTGATTTGATTTGATTTGTTTACAAAACAGGAAGGATATTCATACAGTATACAACTTCTTGCCAAGAGGTGACGGAATATTGTTGTGAGTGTGCGTGTGAGGTAAGAAACCCTAGAAGGGCTTATGAGAGAACCTCACCGCTTACATTACATTTTATTACGCGGCTTGGTTGAATGCTTGATTCTGATTGGTCAATCACGGAATTCAGCGGTGTGTTATTTCTTGATAATGACCGATTACAGACCGCTGACTAATTTGACTAATCAAAGGCTCAGAGCACCTGGCTCTGAGCCCTTCCAACATGACAGCCATGTAAACAAACACACCATGTCATTTACAGCTAAACGTTGCTCTCAAGAATGTTTTTGAAAACATTTGAAGCGAGAAATAGACGATACAATAACCGAAAATGTATTCTATTTCATCAACACTTCCTTGTTTTCCGAGGCAACCGTGTCCGCCCAGCGCAACACTTATGAGATACTTTCATTGCCGTAAGCAAGGAAATACTTTGTTTTGTTGTTACTTTTGGGTCAATTTATTAATGTATTTATTAAGTAGCCGTGTAATAAGCGGGATAATTGACGGGTCGCCGGTCATTATTGATAAATAAATCCCTTCAGGATCATTAGGCACCCCCGCTAGACCGCTACGCGGTCCTGTCGGGATTTATTTATCAATAATGACCGGCGAACCGTCAATTATCCCTTGCATATTGCACTTGTATTGAGACTTGAGATCCGATGACTGTGAAAGCCATAGAATATGATTCACATCATTTTCATACTCATCAAATCGAGGGCATTGTCATCCTGGAAGAGACCACTCCCATGGGGATAGAAATGTCTATGTTTCATCATAGGATAAAGATAAGAATCAGAATAACTTTGCACTGGTGGTGTGCAGTAACCAAGTGAACCCAAGCCATGCCAGTAAAATGCCCCTCACAGCACAACAGAGCCACTGGAAGTCCAGTTTGCATGGTTGGGGTCAGCCATTCAGGCCTGTTCCTCTCTCTTGTTGTACTGTACTGTATGCCACACAGGCCTGTTCCTCTCTCTTGTTGTACTGTACTGTATGCCACACAGGCCTGTTCCTCTCTCTTGTTGTACACAGGCACTTATGTGGAGAATATGGTGAGGGACAACTCGTCTGACCACAACCCCATTTCCACATCTCTGTAGACCAGTGCCTATTGGCTCTATTCACAGCAGCCATATTGTCACTTCCTTCACAGGTGTTACCAATGATACTAATGAAGGCTCTGTTCCATTCTGGTCAAACAGAGTCAGGGTGCTAATATTGTGCATGTTGGCTCACTGGAAACACCATTGGGTCTACAGTTGGGGTCCAGGGACCCTCATGGCCTTCCAAATGGCCCCTTACAGGTGTGTAACTCTGAGAGTGCACAAATGGAACCAAATGGACCCTTACGGGTCCATTTGGTTCCATTTGTGCACTCTCAAGAGTTATGGGGGTCGTGGAAACCACTGTGCTACACTAAATGGAACAGAGCCTTCATTAGTATCATTGGTAACACCTGTGAATGTCTTCATAATATGGCTGCTGTGAATAGAGCCTATTGGGTCATGCACCACTTAACCCATTCAATCCGGGAACGGATACTGTAGTGTGTCATTTTAGATTTTTTGTTGCTATAACCATTATTTTATACTTTGGGATATTCAAAAATAGCAGATATACAGTACATAGTGCGGCACCAAGTGCTGTGCTACGGGCTTGTAGATCTGCAATTATTTTGAAAAATCGTTAAAACGTGTGCAAATCTTTGAATATATATATGTATTTTACAGCAAACATTTTTAACTCAACTCTTTGCTTCTGGGGGGATTCTACAAATGTCTTCTAAATCCTAACAGTTGTTTTTTTTAAACTTATGTTGCTATACTGTTACCGTATATCAGTGGTTTCTCAAACTTTTTCATGTCAAGGACCACCCAAAATGATATGTATTTGGCCACGGACCCCCATCTCAAAATATTTTGTTCCAGGGACCCCCAACAGAAGCAAAGATTTTTGTTAAAAACATATATACTGTATAATATTTTGCTCATATCTCAATTGCATTTCCAACAAGAAAAATAAGCCTAACAAATAATATTCCCTCGTTCTGTGTTTTTATGACGTGGTGGCACTGTCTAACACACCGGTCCAAAGCTCCAGCATGCATACAATAGGCTCTATTCACAGCAGCCATATTTTCACTCCCTTAACAGGTGTTACCAATGATACTAACGAAGGCTCTGTTCCATTTCGTGTAGCACAGTGGTTCTCAGATTTTTCAATTTCCACGACCCCCATAACTCTGAGTGTACAAATGTACATTGTACATACATTTGTACACTCTCAGAGTTACACACCCGTAAGGGGCCATTTGGAACCCCCTTAAGGACCCACATTTTAGTCCCACTGGTGTAGCAGTGTTTCCAGTGAGTCGACATGCATAATATCAGCACCCTGACTCTGTTTGACCAGAATGGAACAGAGCCTTCATTAGTATCATTGGCAACACCTGTGAATGTCTTCACAATATGGCTGCTGTGCATAGAGCCTATTCATTAGGTTGATTTGATTTGATTTGTTTACAAAACAGGAAGGATATTCATACAGTATACAACTTCTTGCCAAGAGGTGACGGAATATTGTTGTGAGTGTGCGTGTGAGGTAAGAAACCCTAGAAGGGCTTATGAGAGAACCTCACCGCTTACATTACATTTTATTACGCGGCTTGGTTGAATGCTTGATTCTGATTGGTCAATCACGGAATTCAGCGGTGTGTTATTTCTTGATAATGACCGATTACAGACCGCTGACTAATTTGACTAATCAAAGGCTCAGAGCACCTGGCTCTGAGCCTTTCCAACATGACAGCCATGTAAACAAACACACCATGTCATTTACAGCTAAACGTTGCTCTCAAGAATGTTTTTGAAAACATTTGAAGCGAGAAATAGACGATACAATAACCGAAAATGTATTCTATTTCATCAACACTTCCTTGTTTTCCGAGGCAACCGTGTCCGCCCAGCGCAACACTTATGAGATACTTTCATTGCCGTAAGCAAGGAAATACTTTGTTTTGTTGTTACTTTTGGGTCAATTTATTAATGTATTTATTAAGTAGCCGTGTAATAAGCGGGATAATTGACGGGTCGCCGGTCATTATTGATAAATAAATCCCTTCAGGATCATTAGGCACCCCCGCTAGACCGCTACGCGGTCCTGTCGGGATTTATTTATCAATAATGACCGGCGAACCGTCAATTATCCCTTGCATATTGCACTTGTCTTGAGACTTGAGATCCGATGACTGTGAAAGCCATAGAATATGATTCACATCATTTTCATACTCATCAAATCGAGGGCATTGTCATCCTGGAAGAGACCACTCCCATGGGGATAGAAATGTCTATGTTTCATCATAGGATAAAGATAAGAATCAGAATAACTTTGCACTGGTGGTGTGCAGTAACCAAGTGAACCCAAGCCATGCCAGTAAAATGCCCCTCACAGCACAACAGAGCCACTGGAAGTCCAGTTTGCATGGTTGGGGTCAGCCATTCAGGCCTGTTCCTCTCTCTTGTTGTACTGTACTGTATGCCACACAGGCCTGTTCCTCTCTCTTGTTGTACTGTACTGTATGCCACACAGGCCTGTTCCTCTCTCTTGTTGTACACAGGCACTTATGTGGAGAATATGGTGAGGGACAACTCGTCTGACCACAACCCCATTTCCACATCTCTGTAGACCAGTGCATATTGGCTCTATTCACAGCAGCCATATTGTCACTTCCTTCACAGGTGTTACCAATGATACTAATGAAGGCTCTGTTCCATTCTGGTCAAACAGAGTCAGGGTGCTAATATTGTGCATGTTGGCTCACTGGAAACACCATTGGGTCTACAGTTGGGGTCCAGGGACCCTCATGGCCTTCCAAATGGCCCCTTACAGGTGTGTAACTCTGAGAGTGCACAAATGGAACCAAATGGACCCTTACGGGTCCATTTGGTTCCATTTGTGCACTCTCAAGAGTTATGGGGGTCGTGGAAACCACTGTGCTACACTAAATGGAACAGAGCCTTCATTAGTATCATTGGTAACACCTGTGAATGTCTTCATGATATGGCTGCTGTGAATAGAGCCTATTGGGTCATGCACCACTTAACCCATTCAATCCGGGAACGGATACTGTAGTGTGTCATTTTAGATTTTTTGTTGCTATAACCATTATTTTATACTTTGGGATATTCAAAAATAGCAGATATACAGTACATAGTGCGGCACCAAGTGCTGTGCTACGGGCTTGTAGATCTGCAATTATTTTGAAAAATCGTTAAAACGTGTGCAAATCTTTGAATATATATATGTATTTTACAGCAAACATTTTTAACTCAACTCTTTGCTTCTGGGGGGATTCTACAAATGTCTTCTAAATCCTAACAGTTGTTTTTTTTAAACTTATGTTGCTATACTGTTACCGTATATCAGTGGTTTCTCAAACTTTTTCATGTCAAGGACCACCCAAAATGATATGTATTTGGCCACGGACCCCCATCTCAAAATATTTTGTTCCAGGGACCCCCAACAGAAGCAAAGATTTTTGTTAAAAACATATATACTGTATAAGATTTTGCTCATAGCGTGCCGCGCTATGAGCTAGTATATCTGCTATTTTTGAATAGCCAAAGAAATCTAAAATGACACAGACGCGTTCCCGAATTGAATGTGTTATTGCACGAGCGTCACAGTCATGAAATGTGTGCCACTGACTACATTTTACTGACGTCTTTCCCACAGATCTAAATGCAGATGTCACTTCAGTAGCTGTCCCTATTGGAACAGCGGGCCAGTTGGCCAGATATTTTTGACGGTGTCCCAATAGCGAACCATATTTCTAAGTCACTTAGATCTTTTTTTTCTCTTTCCATCTTGTTGACCCAAAATCGAGGTCCTTTTTTTTATACACATGCCACAGAGCAGGATAGGAAGTTAATTGCTTAATTGGCATTCAGACAGTACACCTACTATGGATGGAGGCACCCGCATCCGTTATGGTTCTCCTCTCATTTAGTCTGAAGAAGTCTGTCATATTAAAGGCCAGACTGCCGGCACCGATGCAACTCCTTGCGACAAAACTGTTTAAAGGCCAGTCCACACCAATGCAACTCCTTACAACTGCCATTGGCAATAACGGTTGCAAGGAGTTGCATGTTGCAAGGAGTTGCATGTTGCAAGGAGTTGCGACTAGTTGCATTGGTGTGGACGTGATGCTCAACATAGCTCACCACCACCTCTACTGCAGCATGTTGGCGATCGGACTCTCTCCACCTACTCGTACGGCTGGGCAAATAACAGCAAATACATGACCCACATTTAGAACATTTAGAACCAATAACCGACAATAACTCCATTTTTACATACTCTACCATACAGATTGGACAAAATGACATGGTAGCCATATTAGCAGCCATATTATGAAGACATTCACAGGTGTTACCAATGATACTAATGAAGGCTCTGTTCCATTCTGGTCAAACAGAGTCAGGGTGCTGATATTGTGCATGTTGGCTCACTGGAAACACTCTGTTACACCAGTGGGTCTAAAGTTGGGGTCCAGGGACCCTCATGGGCTTCCAAATGGCCCCTTACAGGTGTGTAACTCTGAGAGTGTACAAATGGAACCAAATGGACCCGTAAGGGTCCATTTGGTTCCATTTGTACACTCTCAGAGTTATGGGGGTCGTCGTGGAAACCACTGTGCTACACTACATGGAACAGAGCCTTCATTAGTATCATGGGTAACACCTGTGAAGGAAGTGATAATATGGCTGCTGTGCATAGAGCCTATATCGTTGCCATAAATGGTTTATCTTGATGAAACTGTATATGACTGAAATGTGTATATCCTTTGGTGTCCACTAACTGTTACTTTTCAGGATTCAAAAAAAGAAAAAAGTCAACATATCGTAACATTTTGAGCTTGTAGATCTGATATTATTTGTACTTGCGTGACACTGCAGTATTAGTAGTAGTAGTAGTAGTAGTACACACACACACACACACACACACACACACACACACACACACACACACACACACACACACACACACACACACACACACACACACACACACACACACACACAGAAAAGAAAGAAACACACACTCCTGGAAATCTACCACAGGCATGCTGGCATGACTTCCCTTTCCTTTAAAAAGAGAACAATGTGCTCGCACACGCACACGCACACACACACACACACACACACACACACACACACACAGAAAATACAGAAAATACAGACACAAACTCCTGTTTGAACTTCACATGCATGCAGACACATACAGACGCACCCACGCACGCATGCACGCACACACACACACACGCGAGCACACACACACACACACACACACACACACACACACACACACACACACACACACACACACACACACACACACACAACATACACACACAACATACACACACATTCATCCAGGTATAGGGTGTATCTCATTTGATCATTTGACACAATCCTGTTATCTTTCTACCTTCACCTAACTGACTCACTAGTACCTCACACACCCACACCCTAACACCCACACCCTAACACACACACACACCCTAGTCCATTAAACACTGACTATGTTTACCACACAGTATCCTGTATGTATGCTATAATGCACATCGTTGCTGTCAGGCAAAAACCTCTTATCTCCATATTCTAACTTTTTGTGTTTTTCGTAAATTAATGCCCTAATTTCTTTTTCTTTCTTTTTTCTATCCCACAATTTTGTAACCCATTTTCTCACCCAGTGCCAATTGCCTAAGCTTGTAATCCTACTCTCCCTCTGCCAGCCTGGGGAGAGCCCCGAACTGAGCTCAAGCTTCCTTCAATGCATGAGGAGTGAGCATGCCGCTTCTTCTTATCACCTGACAGGGGGGGAATTTCCCCGCGTGGAAGAAACATGTTATTCCAACCAGTTCCTTTCCCCTCCATCAGGCGCCCCGGCCGACCAGGGGGAGGCAGTATAGAGACCAGGATTACTGCATGTTTTTTGTGAGAATACCTACCCTAGGAGAACATGCAAACTCCACACAGAAAGGCCCTTTCACCAACCTCACCTAGGGTATGGGCACTGATGACGCGGAGGAGAGCACACGCCCCCAGCGCCCACAGCGCCCCCCGAGGGAATCGAGGACCTTCTAGCTGTGAGGCGACAGCGTTAGCGACTGGGCATTAAATGAATACCCTACTTGATCATACTACAGCGTCACACAAAACAATCAAAAGTACCAGATCCACAGCCCGGACCACTGGCGTAGTGGTCCAGGCACATAGGCTACAATGTAGCCTGACAGCGCGTTGTGGGTTCGAGTCCCGACCCCAACGGCCTTTGCTACCTGTTACTGTCCTATCAATAAAAGCGTAAAAAAGGCCCAAAAATAAATCTTTAAAAAAAATGAAAAACGTAGCAGATCAACAAGCTTCGCGCCGCGTTTTAAGGTTACATTTTTAACTCTGATCTGTGCTTCTGGGAGTCCCTGGAACAACATATTTTGATGAGAAGCAAAGATTTGAGTTACAAATGTTTGCTTTAAAAATATATATAAGATTTGCACAAATTTTCACGATTTAAAAAATAAAGCCAAATAAATCTTAAAATGACACAGATGCGTTCCCGGTCTTAATGGGTCAACAAGCTTCTAACATCAAACGGCTGAAGAAAGACAACCTGATGAACTGAAGTGCTCATCAATTCCTATGGAAAAAAAGATTGGGCCCCAATTTAACCTACTTAAAGCTGCACTACGTAACTTTCCTGTCCTACCCCGGATTTGAACCCCGGGTCTCCTGCGCAAGTGCAGATTTTTTTTACCACTGAGCTATAATAGAGCCTGCATGCTTGCTCTGGGGAGAAATAGAATTTTTACCTCTCAATAGAGAGGGAGACCATTTAATATTATACAACCACCCCAATTGTTGTGTTAACATACTACACCATATAGATTGGACAAAAAAAAAAAGTTACATAATACGAAACTTAATCCACTAAGCCCAGCAGGGTTGAAATATTAGATTATTATTATGCTTTACTGTTGCACACTGCAGGAGAACAGTTCAACACCAATCTATGAAGTTACAGAATGCTGTTTTTTCAAGCGTTCATTTGTGTACAAATGTAACCAAATGGACCTGTACAATCTCAGAGTTACAAATGGACAAGTTAACACCAATCTACAAAGTTACAGAACGCTTAAAGGGGAATACCACTCATTTTCAACATTGAACTATTATCAATTATCCAGTTCTAGACAACATGGGGGGGGGGGGGACTTTTTTCTTATTTCCACACAACAGCTCTAAGGCGTATTAAAGACATAGTTCAATGTTGAAAATGAGTGGTATTCCCCTTTAAGTCATTTGAATGTGACATTATACAAGTTCTATGTAATGGCAACTTCCAAGCAATCCAAATAGATTATGGTGGGCAACCTATTTGTTATATTCTAAACCAGGGGTCTTCAACAGGGGGTCCTCAGAGTTACTAGAGGCCAATCTTTGTGTGATATGATTATTCATTTGACATTCTTATTTCTACCACTTGAACCCTAGCATCCCTTTTCTGAGGAGAACTTTAGCCAGAAATAGCAGATCAGGCGTTGTGAGCTTGTAGATCGCCTATTTTTGGCGTTTAATTTTATGCAACATGGTGGGGGGGTCCCTGCTTCATCTCTCTCTCAACTAGGGGGTCCTTGGCTTGAAAAAACGTTGAAGTCCCCTCTAAACTGTTTTATTGACATGCGTGTACGTGTAATTACCAGCCTATAATAAGAAATAAAATCAATGGTGGTTTTCAGTGTCTTGTCACAGGGTGATATAACACCAGCCTTGGAAAATAGCAAAGAGACAGCTCTGCTCATAGTGTGTCATGTTGTGTTTGGCACCTTGCAGAATACGATGTAGAGTTATGAATATACTGTGTGTTATGTTTGGCACCTTGCACACAGTAGCTAGCAGCATGTCATGTAGAGATATGAATAATATAATATATATTATAACTATAATAATATAATATAATGTGTGTTATATTTGGCACCTTGCACACAGTAGGTAGCAGCATGTCATGTACAGATATTAATAATATAATATACTGTGTTGTGTGAAATAGCACCTTACAATCTTTAACAGAACTATAGCCTAAATGAAATATCTACTGACAGCCACTCTCTAAAGCAGTGGTTCTCAAACTTTTTCATGTCAAGGACCCCCAAAATGATATGCATTTGGCCGCGGACCCCCATCTCAAAATATTTTGTTCCAGGGACCCCCAGAAGCAAAGATTTGAGTCACAAATGTTCGCTTTAAAAAATATTGCATTCAAAGAGTTTCAAAAAGAAAAACAGGATTTAAAAAAAACACACAGGATTTTTCCAAAAATAGCAGATCTATAAGCTCATAGCGCTATGAGCTTGTAGATCTGCTATTTTTGAATAGCCAAAGTATAAAAGGTAAAAAATATTGTGATGCTATATTAACACATTTTTATGGGGACCCCCTGCACCCCACCAAGGACCCCTGGGGGTCCCACTTTGAGAACCAATGCTCTTAACTGTGTGTGTGTGTGTGTGTGTGTGTGTGTGTGTGTGTGTGTGTGTGTGTGTGTGTGTGTGTGTGTGTGTGTGTGTGTGTGTGTGTGTGTGTGTGTGTGCCACTCACCCCAGGGTGCTGATGAATCCATTGACAGAGCCCTCTGCGTACAGAGACACGATGTCTCCTATGTGAAGGAAACTGGACGCAGAGTCTGACATAATGATGTTGTTGTTGTTTGTTGTTCAGTAAACAAGTCTCCTCCAGTGAAGACCCTTAAGACCCCTCAGTCCTTTGATCTTCAAACACTTTCTTCTTCAAGGAAAGTGCATGAAACTTCTTCGTCGCGTCTCTCTCCTTGTTAACATCTCCATTAAGACAGCACACACACTCTCTCTCTCTTTCTCTCCCTGTGTCTCTCTCTCTCTCTCTCTCTCTCTCTCTCTCTCTCTCTCTCTCTGTCTGTCTGTCACTCTCTCTCTCTCTCTCTCTCTCTCTCTCTCTCTCTCTCTCTCTCTCTCTCTCTCTCTCTCTGTCTGTCACACACACACTCTCTCTCTCTGTCTGTCACACACACACACACACACACACACACACACACACACACACACACACACACACACACACCCCTTCACTCTCACTTGTCTCTCTACTTTCCTTCTCTTTAGTAAATCGCCGACGCGCAAAACTGAGAATATAAACTTTGTGCTGCAGTTTGTGTTGAACAAGTGACATACTCCATGTTGTCTGTCTGTCTGTCTGTCTGTCTCTCTCTCTCTCTCTCTCTCTCTCTCTCTGTGTGTGTGTGAGTATGTCTCTCTCTCTCTATCTCTCTCTCTCTCTGTGCACCTGAACGTTGGAGGAACTGAACCAGGAAGTTGAGTCGCTCTAGTCGTTAAGGCTGTCAGCTTGAAGAAACTCCCACAGGATACACGCGCTCGCACACACACACACACACACACGCACGCACGCACGCACACACGCACACACACACACACACACACACACACACACACACACACACACACACACACACACACACACACACACACACACACACACACACACACACACATAATTAAGACATTACCACAGAACACCAGCAGTCAGTCAGGCCAACACAGTAGCAGTGGTGGAAAAAAGTACTCAAATGGTTTACTTAAGTAAAAGTATCAATACTGCAATATAGAAATACTCTGTTACAAGTACAATTCCGTAATTCAAAATGTACTTGAGTAAAAGTACAAAAGTATTGTCATCAAAATGTATGTTAAGTACCAAAAGTAAAAGTAGGCTACTCATTAGGCATAGTCCTACTTCAAGTTTTCAAATGTATAAAAATCATTTTGAAAATAGCAGATCTACAAGTTCACAATCATTGTGAGCTTGTAGATCGGCTATTTTCAATTGGTCGAAATGTATATAGGGCTAGTGGAATAAAAGTACAATATTTGCCTCTGAGGTGTAGTGGAGTAGAAGTAGAAGTACGAAAACTCAAATAGCCTACTCCATTAAAGTAAAAAATACCTCAAAATTGTACTTAAGTAGGCTACAATACTTGAGTAAATGTACTTAGTTGCTTTACACCACTGCAACACAGTAGCAGAAGGATGTTTTCATGATGTGTCATTTATTTTTCTTCCCTTCTCTTCTCTCCTCTGCACTCTCTTAATGTTTTGCTCATGTAGTTGTATGCATCCTATAATGTAATTCTATAATGTTATAATTGTGTTTCCTTAGCTTGATGTTCTGTATAGCATTGGTTCTCAAAGTGGGGTCCGGGGACCCCCAGGGGTCCTTGAGGGAGTTCCAGGGGGTCCCCAGCTAAATGATAGATTAGGCACCAAATGGACCCTTATGGGTCTGTAACTCTGAGAGTGTAAAAATGGACGGGTCCATTTGGTTCCATTTTTACACTCTCAGAGTTACATTGACATAGATTTTACAATATAAATTGCGGTCCAAGTGATAGAAAGGCCATTAAATGGGGGTCTGTAGCCCTAATGCATGTCAAACTGGGGTCCTTGAAATTAAAATGGTTGAGAATCACTGCTAAAAAATCTTCTCTTATGAGGTCCCTGGCATATCTATTGAAATGGGGGTCCGCGGGCTAATAAGTGTCAATTTGGGGGTCCTTGACATGAAAAAGTTTGAGAACCACTGCTGTATAGCACTTTCAATTGCCTACAAATAAAATTGCCTTGCCTTGCCTTGCCTGGCCACAGTGCCTCATGTGTGTGTGTGTGTGTGTGTGTGTGTGTGTGTGTGTGTGTGTGTGTGTGTGTGTGTGTGTGTGTGTGTGTGTGTGTGTGTGTGTGTGTGTGTGTGTGTGCGCAGTATTGGTACTTTTACTTAAGTAAAGCATTTGAGTACTTTTTTAAACCACTGCTTGTGTGTGTGCGCGTGTGTGTGCATGCACGTGTGTGTTGGGGAGAGATTGAAAAAGACGGCAGAGTTTGGAAGGAGAGAGATGGGAGGGGAAGGCGGAGGACATGGGAGCTCAAATGAACCAGCAGCACCTATCATTCTGTTATGACCATTTACAACTTAGACAGTAATCCAATGCTCATGATGAGCAACTTAAAAAGTACGTAAGATCAGAGAAAGTGAACCGTGATAAACAAATGACAGGGTAAATGTTAGAGGATGCCAACCTTCCCTTGAAATAAGGAATCCTCCCTTATTTGGAAAACTAAAACAAAGACGTGTTCCTTATTGAGCTGATAAGGGACACGGCTTTCAATAGGCTCTATTCACAGCAGCCATATGATGAAGACATTCACAGGTGTTACCAATGATACTAATGAAGGCTCTGTTCCATTCTGGTCAAACAGAGTCAGGGTGCTGATATTGTGCATGTTGGCTCACTGGAAACACCCTGTTACACCAGTGGGTCTACAGTTGGGGTCCAGGGACCCTCATGGGCTTCCAAATGGCCCCTTACAGGTGTGTAACTCTGAGTCTGAGAGTGTACAAATGGAACCAAATGGAACGAAATGGACCCGTAAGGGTCCATTTGGTTCCATTTGTACACTCTCAGAGTTATGGGGGCCGTGGAAACCACTGTGCTAGACTAAATGGAACAGAGCCTTCATTAGTATCATTGGTAACACCTGTGAAGGAAGTGATAATATGGCTACCTATTCAATTTGATTAAAGTGCCAAATCACTAGTTGTCTCAAGACACTTTACAGAGACCCGACATTGTCCCACTTATGTTCCTTATTTTTGGGAATCAATCAATGACAAACATCTTACAATTTCAAGCAGCTCATATACATATACTGTAGGCTATACTATAACACAGGTTGTTAACCCCGTAAACCCTCGAGTCTAGACCATACAGTACATGGGCAACTGGCGGCCCGGGGGCCACATGCGGCCCCCATGCACCTTCACTTAATGCAGCCCGCAGGTTAATATCGGAATCCTGATATATTATTGATTTCAGCTGTTACAATTCCAAACATGCAAACATGACCCAATTACTATGTTAGTATAGCTTAATGTCTAGTATAAAAGTATTTTTTATGTCCATTGTATTTGTACTTAAGTTCATAAAGTTATCATAAATGTAACTAAATGCATTTGAAATTAAAGAAAAATGTTACTTATCGGGATTCCAATTCAAAAATAGCACAAATAGCAGATCTACAAGCTGAAAACGCGTCACACTGCAACGTGTTTTCAGCTTGTAGATCGGCTATCTTTGCTACTTTTGTGTGACATAGAATGGCAAAGTATGGCATTCATTTATGAAAAAAGTTAAAATACGGAGATAAGAGGTGTCTGCCCGACAGTATATGCAATGTGGCCCTCTGGAGTGAGTGTGGAAATAATAGTGGCCCTCTCCATCATCAAAGTTGCATCACCCCTAGACTAGAGCACTTTGTCTTTGTCTACAACAACTCTCTTTGTCAAAAATAGCCGATCTACAAGCCCATCGGGTGTGTGTGATACAAAAACTGTACATAATAAAGTGAGATTGTATCTTTTACATATAGTTTACAGCCCTAGTAAATGGTCACATATAGGCTAAATAGAGGGCACTAAAAAACAAAACAGGAGCTGCATTCATCTCTAATTTCTGTAATGCTTCTTGTAGCTCACACGCTTATTTGCACTAATAATGAATTGCATTTTTCATAGCGCTTTTCTAAGTACTCACTTACTCAAAGCTCTTTTACAACATAACATAACATAAGTATAGCTATGTATGTCCGTTTTGTGTTTCCTTCACAGATGTAGATAAGCATGCTTGATGTATAGACTATATCCGGTATAGGCCTATATTTTACTTCACCCAGCATTCTATTATAAAGCTAATTCCACAGTTTTGGCGCCATGAGGGAGAAGCGTCTAGGATGATTACAGCATTAGCCATGGTGTTTTAGGGAAGGAGGAAGAGACTGATTTAAGCTGATCTAAAAGTGTGCAGGAAAGGGGTGTCATGCCCTTGATTGTGAAGGGAGCGCATTAGGGAAGGAGGAAGTGTTAAAACTTCGGGAGGTTGAAGACCAGGCGTGCCGTGGCATTCTGGGTCAATTGAAGGGGGTTTCAGTGAGCATGCTGGAGGACCAGCGAGGACGAGGGAGTTGTAATAATCAAGGCTGGAGAGGATGACTGAGGCTTGGACGAGGAGCTGGACAGACTCCTTGGTGAGGAAGGCTCTGATCCTCCAGATGTTGTACAGTGCAAAACTGCAGGTTTGAGTGATCGCTTGATCGCTTGATCGCTTGATTGATTGATTGATTGATTGATTGATTGATTGATTGATTGATTGAATACTTTATTAATACGTTTGATAACAGTACAGGGGGTTCTATGACCCATAGGCTCTATTCACAGCAGCCATATTATGAAGACATTCACAGGTGTTACCAATGTGTTACTAATGAAGGCTCTGTTCCATTCTGGTCAAACAGAGTCAGGGTGCTGATATTGTGCATGTTGGCTCACTGGAAACACTCTGTTACACCAGTGGGTCTACAGTTGGGGTCCAGGGACCCTCATGGGCTTCCAAATGGCCCCTTACAGGTGTGTAACTCTGAGAGTGTACAAATGGAACCAAATGGACCCGTAAGGGTCCATTTGGTTCCATTTGTACACTCTCAGAGTTATGGGGGTCGTGGAAACCACTGTGATAGACTAAATGGAACAGAGCCTTCATTAGTATCATTGGTAACACCTGTGAAGGAAGTGATAATATGGCTGCTGTGCATAGAGCCTATTATAATTAGATGACAGCCATGCTTTTAGTTCAGTTTTGAGTGTGGATGGGGAATCGAGGTTATTGGCAGGGCATTCCACATTCTGGTGGTGGTGGCTGTATGGTAGAATGTATTTTTCCCCCCATGTTTGTGCCAGATCTAGGGGGAACAAATAGGAGCTCCCTCTTACGTTATGCCCATAGGCGTCTCTCACCAGCCCATGAGCCCATAGCCCTAGAGCAGTGGTTCTCAACCTTTTCTGGCCGTGACCCCCTAAAGCAGTGGTTTTCAACCTTTTTCACATCAAGGACTCCCAAATTGACAATTATTAGCCCAGGGACCCCCATTTGAAAAGATATGCCACGGACTCAACCATTTAGATTTCTTGGGGGTACCAATCTACACTGTATCACCATCATCAGTGTTCATTTAACTCAGAGAGTGTACAAATGGAACCAAATGGACCCGTTAGGGTCCATTTGGTTCCATTTGTACACTCTCAGAGTTACAGACATATAAGGGTCAATTTGGTTGCTAACTATTAATTTGGCTGGGGACCCCCTGGAACCCCCTCAAGGACCATTGGTGGTCCCCGGACTACTGGTTGAAAACCCCTGCCCTAAAGTAATCTTTTTTGAACTGGGGACCCCCCATTTTGCTTGACTCCGTTCCACAGATAAATATTGTGAAAATAGCCGATCTATAAGCTCACAACGCCTCACGTTACACACACGCATCGCGTTTTGAGCTTGTAGATCTGCTATTTCCACTATTTTTGACATTTCTGGAAAATATATGAACATTTTTAACATGGAAATGGTTATGACAATTATGCAAAAGAATATTTGCAATTTTCTCAAATGATTGCGATTAGGCAATTATGTAATAATTGTGACAGGCCTAGGTGTCAGGGCATTCCACATTTTGGTGCCAGAGAATAGTAGAATGAGAATTTTCCCATGTTTGTTCTATATTTGGGTGGTACCAGATCGTTGTCGCTCCCTCTAGCGTTGTGGCTGTGGGTGGGTCACTCACTTTGGAGAAGTTAGTCAGGTATGAGGGTATTGAGGGCCCTGCCCCTTTGACTAGCTCAATTTTTATCCCATTTTTATTTGATTAACCCTGTCTACTACCCTGAGCCATCCCAGACTAGCAAAGTGAGTTGGAATTAGGTGGGTCATGGGCTTTGGGCCGAGAAGTAGTCGGATCAGTTTGTTTTGGGAGGTCTGAAGCTTAGTTTTTAGTGACACTGAGATGTTGGAGAACCAAGAGGTGCAAGTATAGTCAAAGGGGCATTGAATGAGGGCTCCAGCAAGAGTCTTGAGAGCACTTTTGTTGACAAAAGAAGAAATTCTTCCCAAAAATCTTGTTCTTTGTTTCACTTTCTTCTCATACTCTGTCTTCCGCCGTGAGCCATCTGGGCCTAGTAAAGTGAGCTGGTGAGTCCGGCCTGTCCCAAGTCCACGTTGCAACGCGTGACTTGTCTTGGAAGAATGTGAGAAGTGCTGTTTCAGTGGAGTGGGCCGACTTGAATCCTAACTGGTTTGGATCAAACAGGTTATTCTGAGAGATCAGGTTATAGTGAGAGATGGAAAGAGATATGGTTAGAAACAAGTCTAATCAAGTCAAGAGGGGTCAAGAGTCAGGTCAAGAGTAGAGTAACTCATGGCATATGATGGGCCCCGGCCATACCTGGTTGTTCATTTTAGACCAATACCTGCCGCTCTGATCCAGAGAGACACTTAAACCGCCTATTTATAGATGAAAAGAAAATGAGGATGTGATTTGAGTGTGTGTGTGTGTGTGTGTGTGTGTGTGTGTGTGTGTGTGTGTGTGTGTGTGTGTGTGTGTGTGTGTGTGTGTGTGTGTGTGTGTGTGTGTGTGTGTGTGTGTGTGTATGGCGCTCGTTTAGAGCCTAAACTACAGACAAACTCCTCCACTCCGTGTATAATTACACGTGATCGCGTGACCGCGTAGCCATGCACGCGCTCACGCGCGCGCGCATGACCGTGTCGTGTTCTCGCGTCACCATATTAAGTCTATGGGAAACTACACGGCGCGACCATGCGGTCAGTGACGCGCGCGCGATCCAGATAGGCGTCGGCGAGTGTTTTGACACTTTTGGGGCAATGGGGCTAGTTTTGCGTTGTTACTTACTGACGCACACACGCATGCATGCGTGACTGTTTCAATCCACAAGTATGGAAGTCCATAGGTCCAAAAAATAAAAAATAAATACCATAATGAAATAAATAGAATCAAATAATTAAAAAACACAATTAAATAAATAAATGTTTTTATTTTATTTTGCAATGTTATTTATTTCATTGTGTTTAATTAGTTCATTGTTTTTTTTTCTACAAGGCAAGCTCACATGATTATTTTACAATTTTGAACCATTAACCAAAACGTTACATTAATGAGCAACATTTGATATAACTGGCATATAAATGATTCGGCCAACGCGAAGTAAAGCTGTGTGTTGATCATCAGCGCCGTCAATAAGCGCTGCAGTCTTTAACGCTCGCGGTAGATACACTAAACAGGATTATTATTTAATGTCAACAACATTCAAGTACAACTCTCAAAATCCGTATCCATATCATTATCTACTACAAGCTTGGCAGACCTGTCATGCACAAGCAACAATGTTCTTCCTTCAGATAAAGTCAGATAACGTATCTACAAATGACAGTCATTTGGTTATTTTTTCAATACCGCTGCTGTGGTGGAAAAAGTATGCTTTACTTAAGTAAAAGTATCAATACTGCAAAATACTCTATTACAAGTAGGCCTGGCTCTAAGTAGCCTATAAGTCCAGAATTTTGAGTAAAAGTATAGGCTATATAGGCTATAAAAGTATTGGCATCAAAATGTAGGCTACTTAAAGTACCAAAAGTAGAAAGTAGGCTACTCATTATGCAGAATGTCCAATTTCACATCTTTTCAAATGTATAAAATGTATAAACAAATAGCAGATGTACAAGCTCACAATGATGTAGGCCAGGGGTCTTCAACAGGGGGTCCGGGAATCCTAGGGGGTCCTCAGAGCTACTATAGGGGGTCCGCCAAATCTTTGTGTGATAGGATTTTTTTTTTTTTTTTTTACATTAACCACTTGAACCCTAGAATTCCTTTTCTGAGGGGAACATTTGCCAAAAATAGCAGATCTACAAGCTGACAACGCGTCATGCTGTGATATGAACGTTTATGTAGATGAATGGAGCAGTAAAGGAGAAAGGTGCAAACACCAGGTTGAAGTTCATCCATGACGGTTGTAATCCATGGCTAAAGACGTGGCTAGCCTGCGGACTGAGACCGGCTAATTTGCATATCCTCGTGAATATAAATTAGCCATGCGGTCTTCTGCGGACAATAGACCCCTTAACAGACGACGTCATACTGGCTGCGTGCAGCCAGTATGCGCGCAACGAAACCCATTATATCAGGTCTCGTTAGGACGCGTCTCACTAGCCAACACACACAAGAGGGGGTTGGGGTGTGCTGAAACCAGTGCACCCCGAAACAGGTTGGGAATTGATTGCGTGAAACAATCACCTGTGCGTCCAGGCTCAATGTTAGTAAACAAATAATTGGTCTATTTGGGGGTATTTTGTTATACTTTATTGGAGTATTTTCAGTACTTTTACTTCTACTCCACTACATCTCAGAGGCAAATATTATACTTTTACTTTTTTACAATTATTTGAAAACTTTAGTTAAAATGACAAGTTACTTTATAGATTTGGATTATTATTATAGAACATACACATTCTCACTCCCAACTAGTCACTTATTGAAGAACTGTCAGTAGCCCCTAAACGTCCGATTATGACAGTCCTGATTCCCCTAAAAGTCCGATTTTGCAGTCCTGGTTATTTCTCCCTAAAGCCCTAAAAAGTCAAAACGGGACTATGTAGGCCACGGATGTTACCATTGTGTACGTTCCAGCTTGAGTACCCATATCTTCCGTATTGTTCAATAAAAAGCCTTTTAATCCGATCGACGGCCATTTTCTCCGTCTTTTCATCAGCTTTCAACTATGCGATCCTATCGGTTGGGAGGTGTATTGCACATTATAACTCTATGCGAAAATGGCCGACGATCGGATTAAAATGCTTTTTATCCAACAATACGGAAGATATGGGTACTCATGCTGAAACGTCGGCATGTATAGCATCCTGGGCATTTAGGTAAGCACTTCATATTTGCAATCTGAACGTTTGTGTAGACGTTACAGTTGTAAATTGAGCAATTCATCACACCAGGTTGAAGAATGTCCATGACCGTCATCTTTCAGGCCTACCGCTGATAACCATTAGCACATTGGTTCTCAAAGTGGGGTCCGGGGACCCCCAGGGGTACTTGAGGGGGTTCCAGGGGGTCCCCAGCTAAATGATGGACAGGGACCAAATGGACCCTTATGGGTCTGTAACTCTGAGAGTGTACAAATGTAACCAAATGGACCCTAACAGGTCCATTTGGTTCCATTTGTACACTCTCAGAGTTAAATTAACATTGATTTTACAATATGAATGTGGGTCCCAGAGACCTACATGCCATTAAATGGGGGTCCGTAGCCTAATGCATGTCAAACTGGGGGTCCTTGAAATTAAAATGGTTGAAATCACTGCTAGAGAGCCGTAAAAATCTTCTCTTATGGGGGTCCCTGGCTTATCTTTTCAAATGGGGGTCCGCGGTCTAATAAGTGTCTATTTGGGGGTCCTTGGCACGAAAAAGTTTGAGAACCATTGCATTAGCACATGAAGTCAATTCATTGTTTAATTTCAAATAAGTTTAATTTCACTTATACCACTTCATTCTGTTGATGTTTCTATTTTACTGCTACAGCAATTCATCACACGGCTTTTTCTTTACTATTTAGCATAAATATAGTCCTGGTTATTTCTCCCTAACGCCCTAAAAAGTCCAAACGGGACTATGTGGTTTGCGCATGTGCAAAGGAACGTTCAACATGGTGTGGTGGGTGTGTTGGGGATTGCTCCATTTACAACGCTAACGTCCAGGTCATAAACGATCAGATTTCAAATATGAAGTGCTTAACTAAAGGCCATGGATGTTAAAATGGTGTACGTTCCAGCTTGAGTACCCATATCTTCAGTATTGTTCAATAAAAAGCCTTTTAATCCGATCGACGGCCATTTTCTCCGTCTTTTCATCAGCTTTCAACTATTCGATCCTATCGGTTGGGAGGTGTATTGCACATTATAACTCTATACGAAAATGGCAGCCATCGGATTAAAATGCTTTTTATTGAACAACACGGAATATACGGGTATTTTTGAGGGATCATACATAATTTTAACGTCCGTGGC
The DNA here is from genome assembly GCF_963454915.1 of Gymnoscopelus microlampas. Lineage (NCBI taxonomy): Eukaryota > Metazoa > Chordata > Actinopteri > Myctophiformes > Myctophidae > Gymnoscopelus > Gymnoscopelus microlampas. Next base: position 7,304,193 of record NC_139947.1, on the reverse strand, counting down.
CATGGGGTAAGCACTTTATAGTTGAAATCTGCAATATATATATGCATAGCGCTGCATGAAATGAATACAAGGAAAATTCTGACTCGTGGTCGCGGTAACTCGCAGATTAATGGCTTGACCTACAAATAATATTTTGGGGGAAAAAATGGACCGCGGTCCGCCTGTTGAGTAGGCCTACCCCTGAATTAAAGCATCGAATAATATATATATATATATAGATAATAAACAGTTAAGCAGGGAAACAATTCATTACATTTCAATAAGTAGTAAACTAAAAGGGAATAAACAACTTAAATGCACTGCTTATAATTTCAGGAATAAACAAATAAATAGGTGTGAATCACTCAATTGGTGCATCCAAATCAAACATAATGTGCAGTCCATATCATAACGTGGCACACACACTTATGTGCGCTCATTAACTCCCTCTGGGAGAGCAAACGTCCTGATGGCCCACTTGACATCGAAGGGAGTTGGGATCGAAGGACTTACGTGGCCATACACTACTGCCATTCAATCATGATTGATTGAGCTGATTGAGATGACATCATGATTTCTCCATGAGTCTTTGCTTTCGAGGAAAAAAACAAAAACAATTTAGTAGGTGTGGATTGCTTCAGTCAATGAATCAACAGCGGTCGTTAACTCCCCACTGGGACATCAGACAAACTTGATGGCCCATTCGCGCACACATAAAAGGTGATTAGGATCAAAGGCACTTAGTTTGTAGACAGACGCACAAGGCATGAATGGATGCCAGTGATCGTAGGTTTCGGTGACTGTCTTGTTTGTAGCGAGCTGTGTGCGGCCGGGGAACAAGCGGCCATTAAATTATGATTATTACGATTATTATGATGATGATGATGATGATGATGATGATGATGATGATCATTATTATTATTATTATTATTATTATTATTATTATTATTATTATTATTATTATTATTATTATTATTGTCATAAAATAGCTAAACAATCCATTTTACGCACAGCAGCCCAAATACAGGTCATGGTCCAGGTCCGGACAGTTCATTCTTCAAATAGGCCAGTAACATTAGTATTTATCTGATGAAGGTAAATGCTTCATGTTATGTTATGTTGTTATGTTCTAGAGCAGGGGTCTTCATAAGGGGGTCCTGGACCCCTAGGGGTCCTCATAGTTACTACAGTACAGGGGGTCCGCCAAATCTATTTGAGATTTTCTCTCTCTTTTGTTGATTTTTTTCACGATAACGACCATCCGGGGAGAACATTCACTGAAAATAGCCGATCTACAAGCTGACAACGCGTCATGCTGTGATATGAACGTTTATGTAGATGAATGGAGCAGTAAAGGAGAAAGGTGCAAACAGGTTGAAGTTCATCCATGACGGTTGTAATCCATGGCTAAAGACGTGGCTAGCCTGCGGACTGAGACCGGCTAATTTGCATATCCTCGTGAATATAAATTAGCCATGCGGTCTTCTGCGGACAATTTGGGGGTATTTTGTTATACTTTATTGGAGTATTTTCAGTACTTTTACTTCTACTCCACTACATCTCAGAGGCAAATATTATACTTTTACTCCACTACAATTATTTGAAAACTTTAGTTAAAATGACAAGTTACTTTATAGATTTGGATTATTATTATAGAACATACATTAACCACTTCAGCCCTGTATACACATTTCAGCCATTTAAAAATAGCAGATCTACAAGCTCACAATGAGCTTGTAGATCTGCTATTTTCAAAGGATTTGTTAACATTTGAAAACTTGAAATTGGACATTCTGCATACTGAGTCAGTGCTTTTACTTTTGGTATACTTTTGGTACTTTAAGTACATTTTGATGCCGATACTTTTATACTTTTACTCAAGTAGGCTATATTTTGAATTGGACATTTACTTTTAACAGAGTATTTCTGTATTGCGGTATTGATACTTTTACTTAAGTAAAACGTTTGAGTAGCTACTTTTTCCACCACTGATTACTAGCAATAAGCAATAACTTGGATAACAATTGCAAAATGTCGGCTATTTATTACGTAACTAAACGAGTTTAGGGAGTTATAGGTTAGGGGGAAACAAGAGTTCGTCATAGTGTCAACATTATATTATATAAGCAAAATATAATGTAGGCTACCTATAGTCACTTAGACAGGCAAGACACGTTAACAAAATAAATTGCCATCCGATATGATGTAAACCCCCCTAGGCCCTAGGGGGTCCTCGTAGTTACAGGGGGTCCGCCAAATCTATGTGAGATAGAACATTTTCTCTCTCTTTTTTTCTTCTTTTTTTTAAAGCTCTGGACTTAGTACATTTATTTTTTACCGAAACGATTTTTTTCTTTTTACCGAAACGAAAGTTTCGGTAAATTGTCCCCCCAAAAACCTGTTAG
>NC_139947.1:7256809-7296809 GCF_963454915.1 Gymnoscopelus microlampas | reverse complement strand
GGTGATAGTGAGAAAGGGCCAATAGCATGTTGGTTTGTGAGTTCCGCTGCGCGAGTAGTACCTTCTAGTGTGAGAGTGTGAGTGTGTGTGTGTGTGTGTGTGTGTGTGTGTGTGTGTGTGTGTGTGTGTGTGTGTGTGTGTGTGTGTGTGTGTGTGTGTGTGTGTGTGTGTGTGTGCGCACGCACAGAGTGTGTATTGTGTGTGTGTGTGTGTGTGTGTGTGTGTGTGTGTGTGTGTGTGTGTGTGTGTGTGTGTGTGTGTGTGTGTGTGTGTGTGTGTGTGTGTGTGTGCAGTGACAATGACAGAGTGCTTGTGTTGTAGTGAATTCTACTCACAGTTGTTCTTTTACACTGAGGAGACAAAATGTGCTCAACTCAGAGTCCTGTAACTAGAACAGATAAAAGAAAGAACACACATTCTCTGTTGAGTCTTTGTTTTAATATTTAGCCTATAAAGCACAATCCGTAACTTATTTTAATGAATACAAAAAACATGTCATGAACCCTAGCAGCCCTATTCTGGGGCAAAAACATATAATATAAACATTAAAATAGAAACAATAATCGCTCCGGACGTTTTGGTTATAAGTGAGGAGATCGAGGGTTCAAGTTTATAATTAACATTTGTGATAGAGATCCAAAAAATAACAGCCCAACATACAGTTGAGGACAAGACCAAAACATGGGAGTTAAATTTGCCGAAGATATCACAAATATCATCGGCATATAGGCTATTGTAGAGTTTGGCTTTGCAATAACGAGAGCACAGCGTAAAACTTTCAATTCCTATAAGCTTAACCTGGCCTATATGAGCCCTTTACTTGAGGTAAAGCTTGACTCTGAATCTCATCCGGCATGATTTTCCCAGCCTGATTTGATCCTATCAAGAGCAGTGGTCCTTAAACAGGAGATAGTGTTATAAATACAGGACATATAAGTCCCTTTACTTGCACAGGAGCATAGATGGATTAAATTCCTGATTTGGGGGGGGGGGGGGGGGGGGGGGGGGGGTGTTAGGGAAGCAAGGAGGGTTTATGTGACGGTAAATATTTGGTTTCCCAATGGGAGACCCGGGTTTGAACCCCAGGTGTTAAAGTTGCTTTAACTCTCTCATAGAGGACATAAAACTTAAGGATTGTAGCTTTAAAGCAGTATACAAACGGACGTGTTTCAGCTGTAAACGATTGTCAGTGTTGCCAGTTATCAGCCCAACGGGCTGATAGGCCACACACACACACCCTTACAGGTCCATTTGGTTACATTTGTACACTTGCAGGATTTTTACTGCATACGAGTTAACAGATCCAGTATACAGTAATTACACAAGATCTGCCTGTGAATTGAATAATAGTCTGAACATGAATCCACATCAAGCAAGACTCAGGTCATTCTTTATTTGAGTGGCTATTTATCATCAGGCCAACATACAAGGTTATGTCAACCTTTGAACAGGGTCATTGGTGTTATTTCAATTAACTACTGTGATTTATTATATGATCGTTAACATTCTCTGCGAAACATGTTCTGCTAGTACATTTATGAGCATAACTAAATATAGCCTATACTGTATATATATATTTTTGTATAGAGTTGAATTGAGAGTGGGTGGGGGGATGTATGGGGCGGGTCATTCTGCGCATGCGTTAAATGCGTTACACATTAGAAAGCATTAATTCCATAAATACACTTTGACAGCCCAAGTATACAGATATGTAGTGTGTGCATGTGTGTGCGTGTGCGTGCGTGCTCGCGTGTGTGTGTGTGTGTGTGTGTGTGTGTGTGTGTGTGTGTGTGTGTGTGTGTGTGTGTGTGTGTGTGTGTGTGTGTGCGTGCGTGCGTGCTCCCTCTGCCCCTGACACAGTTCTATCTAGTTAAGTAGAAGTTAGGTGGCAGGTTGCCACTGGTTCAGTGGTTTAAAGGATGGACAGATTTAGAAACAGAGAGAGAGAGAGACAGACAGGCGACAAAGAAAAAGAGAGAGAGAGAGAGAGACAGAGAGAGAAAGAAAGAGAAAAAGGCAGAGAAAGAGAGAGAGAGAGAGAAAGAGAGAGAGAAAGAGAGAGAGAAAGAGAAAGAGAGAGAGTGAAAGAGAGAGAGAAAGAGAGAGAACGTGAGAGAGAGAAAAGGAAAGAGAGAGAGAGAGAGAGAGAGAGAGAGAGAGAGAGAGAGAGAGAGAGAGAGTCAGGGAGCGTTCTAATTTGAGAGATGTTAAAAAGGAGAGATTTTCCATCCACGGCTCAGAAAAACATCCATCCTTCCTAAAAGGCATAAAGCTGGAAGCAGAGGACAGCAGAGAGGATCAACACTGTTGTTGTTCACGCCTCATCTCCTCCAGAGAAAACAAACCACACGCTTATAGCTTTGATAAAAGAGAAGAAGGAATAGATAGAGCATACTTTGTTTTTACAATTAACCTCAGCCATAAAAGGTGTTTGTGTGTGTGTGTGTGTGTGTGTGTGTGTGTGTGTGTGTGTGTGTGTGTGTGTGTGTGTGTGGGTGTGTGTGTGTGTGTGCGCAGGGTACCTAACACACACACAAGGTGCATGTGTGTGCCGACATGCACATGCGCATGCTTGCATATGGCCACACTCACACACACACACACACACACACGCAGATGTCGCACGCATGCACGCACGCACGCACACACACACTCACACACACTCAAACGCATGCACGCACGCACGCACACACACACTCACACACACTCAAACGCACGCACGCACGCACGCACGCACGCACGCACGCACGCACGCACGCACGCACGCACGCACACTCAGACACATACACACACACACACACACACACACACACACACACACACACACACACACACACACACACACACACACACACACACACACACACACACACACACGCACACACACACACACACTCAGACACATACATCAGTGACCTGTGCTAACCCCCCTGTCTCTGCTCAGACAGATAACCTTATATAGAGAGAAGCACGACTCGCTCATCATCGGTTCAATTCCCTCAACACAGCACACAGCCGTCACACACAGCCACCAACTACCACACAACCTCATGATAATTATAGTTTGTATAGTAGAAGGAATACTCAGTGGTGGAGAAAGTACACAGATATTTAACTTAAGTAAAAGTATCAATACTGCAATGTAGAAGTACTCTGTTACAAGTAAAATTCCGGAATTCAAATTTGACTTGGGTAAAAGTACAAAAGTATTGGTATCCAAATGTACTTAAAGTACCAAAAGTAAAACTACTAAAATGTTTGAAAATAGCAGATCTACAAGCTCACAATGTGTTGCGATGCAACGCGTTGTGAGCTGTTTTATGATATAATAATTGCAAAGTACTGTAACTAGTAACTAAAGTTTTCAAATAATTGTAGTGGAGTAAAAGTACAATATTTGCCTCTGAGATGTAAAAGTTTAGAAGTAAAGTACAGACAATTGGAAATACTCCAGTAAAGTAAAAAATACCTAGTAGTAGTTCTGTCGGCTACATAAGAATCAAGTTGCACTTAACCCTATCATACTTAGTTGACCGGGGCCGCTAGTATTTTCTTTTACACCAAATCCCTTTACTGAGAATAACCGTCTTGATTGGTTATGAGCATGTACAGCAGATTGGCTTTTTTCGCCAAATGTTTTCAAATATTTTAGCAAAAATAGGGACGCTATTAGGGTTCATGTGATCAGAGCTGCGCTTGAATCTGTCGGGAGCCGCGTTGAGAACCCATGCACATTGGCTACGAGTGGGCGGGCCTTCAGATCAGGAAGCAGGCAGCGCTTTACCCAATCAAATGTAGTGGGCGGGATTTACATCTGTGCGCTCTCTTCCCACTGGAAACAAATCGAAACTCATTTAACAATAGCGTCCTCTGAGGCGACAAAACCACGGAAAGTTAATAACATTTTAACTTGCTCTTTCATCATAGAAACAAGTGGGCTTATAACCAAAACTATCCATGTTCTTTGGGAGAAATGGTGTTAGTGTTCCGTGGAGAAATATTTTTAGTGGGAATGAAAACATAGTCGCACCACCGGAAGTGAAAGGCTGAAGGCAGACCAAAACCCTGGTTTCCAGTCGGCATAGTTCTACTTAATCACTCCACCCAGAGTCAAATCAAAGGTAAAAAAAACAGCAGAGGGCGCTGTTTTTCCTTTTTTTTTGATGATGGGTTCCCAGATTGGGGTTCATGTGGTTATAACCCAAGCTAAACACATCAATAATGTAACAGACGTGAGAAAATACACAAATACAATGCTAAGCTAAGCTACTTAAAAATATTCGTTGCTGTCCGGCAGGAACCAGTTAATTCCATTTTGACGCTTTTGCATTTTTTTCCATAAATCAGGGCCATTAAGTGGAGTCAAAAATGGAGGTTCCGTGACCATCCTCTGGCAAGGATGGTTTGACGATTGATTTGACCTCTATGGACCCTTTAAAAAAGATTTAGCCTCCAGGTCCCTCCCAAAAATTCCGGCATTTTTTGCTAGACAGCCAAATTCAAAATGGCGCCCGGCGCCATCTCTAAAAATTAACTTTTGATCTGGATGACCTAGAATCATGTATGAAGGCACTTTTCCATACAAGTCAACCATGAGGATTCCAAATCTGACACAATTTTTATTGTAAGACCTCGTTTTGACTCCGAAATTCAAGATGGCCGACATCCAGTAGAGTAAAAACGTATACCCAGGGGGCAAAGGGGGGTATGCTGCATTTGCCCTGCCATAAAAGGTTGGCCACCAGAAATAATATCTATGACCCAGTAGGATCACAACCTATATGGACAACAAGGTCACCTTGCTGCTGGAAATCCAATATGGCCGCCTCAATATTATCAGAAAATAGCTTTGGCAATAACTTTTGAACCAGATGGGCTAGAAATAAAAACTTGGTGTCTATTTCATGGTTTCAGAGCATGAGAAAGTCAATGGAATACTTATCTTTATGATTGGGTGTGTCTGGACCTTTCATTTGCATATTTCCAAGATGGACGCCACGCGAAAATTAGTTTTGCTATGACTTTTACAGTGACAGCTGGCTGTTATGGCAAAAAGTCTGCTTTTTAAGCAATATGAACACATTTGGTCAGTTTGAGCTTTAATTTATATGTTGTCAATATGGCTGCAGTCATAAATAATGTATGGTATTACATTTTCCCTCAGATTTATTGATTTATAGATCTATAGTTGTGGGGATGATTGCAGAGAAAAATCGGAGAAAAAGCCCACAATGTATCTTATGTATCATTTTAATAAACTAAATACAATATAAACAGACACATGCACACTCCAAGACTTGCCAAAAACTTCAACTTTAGGGCTATACAAATTAACATAGTGGTATGCATTCAAGTAACATAACAAAAGATAGACTACTTAGTGACAAATAGAGTAAAGGCGGAGTTGAGGTTGCCTACAAAAGGTTCATTTTGACCTCTATGGTGCCAAGCCAATGATACTATGGTACAATGCTATTCACTGTCACTGTTGTCATGTGTTGCACTGATCTTGCTGCATCATGTCTCTAGTCCCTGGCAACGGCATCCTAAGTAGCATGGAATTGCCTTCTTTGCACGGGAACAGTTTTTCTGGCAGCCTTTGATACAGCTGCATGTTATTGCCTTGTTCATTGACACAGGCCAGGCTGGCTCGGTAGATGCAAGGGGGACTGCATTGCTAGCACTGAGAGACCATCCATACTCTGTGAAAGAAGGAATATCCGGCTTGGCGATATGTGCACATTTATCTATTATGGTTGCTAGAACAGCTCTTCTCAGGTGCAGGTCAAAGGCATTCTCTGTCGGGGGAGGAGCTTTAAGAGGGTTGATCTATTATTGAGGAACTTGTACACTCTAAGCTTACTCAGGTCAAAATCCTCCTGGTGGTCCGCTTTGGATGTATATACAGCAATTGTGAGGTCTCGTGCCTTATTGATGGACGTCATCTGAGAGGGAATCATAAGAGTTTTCACCAAACTCCTCAAGTGCAGAGATCCAGACGCATGATGGCCTTGAACCATGCCTTCTTCCCAGTGACGAAGGGATAGCTGGTGGTACAGTATCTCTGCCACTTAAACTATGGATAAAGGGCAGGGCACGACACTGTGGGAGCCCCAGTGCTGATACCATTTGATGGATAGGAAGGTATGAATTTTGCTCTGTTCTCACCCACAGCTCTGGAAGGCATCTGAGATGGGTTGCTGCATAGTAAAGGCACATGATGATGATGTCTGTGTCATTGGCATGGATGACAACTCTGTCAACTTTGTCATTCTGGACACTGTACAGGGTGTGGAGTATTATTCCACCTGATTCGGATGCTATCAGTGCATTGAATGGGAGATTATCACGTTCTATCAGACCATTGAATGGGCGAAGTAGGCGACCTACCGCCTACCCCGCGATTTATCAGACCATTCATTGGGTGTTATCAAGACATACTGACCTACCGACGGAGATGACTTAAATAACTCACTTTTGGTTTCGGTTTTGGTTTCGGACCATGACGGAGGCGCGCAGTCTCAGGCGAGCTGGAGCCCCGCGACGGACCACCGAAGGAGTTAAGGCGACTGAGTTGCCGTCCGGAGCGGTGCGACGCTCGCCTGTGCCTACTCAGCGCCGTTCGAGTTATGTACCGATAGGCACAGAATCGTAAATATTGTTGTGGGGACTGCTCCGCCTCCAAAGTAGGTCAGTAGCTCCTGATTACGCTCAATGAATGGTCTGACAAATCGCGGGGTAGGCGGTAGGTCGCCTACTTCGCCCATTCAATGGTCTGATAGAATGTGATAATCTCCCATTCAATGCACTGATAGCATTCGAAGCCGGTGATTATTCTTGTATCAGCCTCCTGTTGTGTGGAATCTAGTGCATGGACATCTTCAATAGACCCCTCCTTGATCACCACACTCCTTGTCTCTTCTTTAAACCCCCCACCCAGGTAAAGATGTGTTGGACCAAGGGCCGACTTAAGTTTCTCATTTTCACACCATTCGTCACAGAGGAAACTCAATAGGTTTGCCTTGTTAGCTGACACAGCAAAAAACTCCTGAGGATCTGGAGCTGTGTAATGCATACTGACTTCATATTCTTTGGTAGGTTTTGGTCAAGCATATCTGTGTTCTTGCTCAGCTGTCTTAAGACTAGGTCCACTGTACCGGTCAAAACAGAAGTGAATGATCTCTGTGCCAGCAGGCACATCATTCAACAGCAGACGTTGGTATCGTTCAGCGATTGTTCCAAATGCTTCACCTTTCAGGAACGACCAATGGCGCATGGCATACATGGCATCAATAACTACTGCTGTTTTTATGTCTTCTGTAGGCAGGTCAGGGATGCATGCAACTTTGGTCTCCTCTTTCAGGACCTTAACAAGGCTTGCCTTGGTACCTGTTCTCATCCTGCCATCTTCCTGGAAGAGGGAAGGGGGCAAGTCACTGCACTCGTGGTTGCCTATAAAGTCAACAAGGTTGAGTTCTCCACCACTGGCTATGATTTGGGTCATGCGCAGGAGGGCAGTAATTTCATTGCTCTTGCCAGGTGCTGAGGTTTCCCCTTAGATTTTTTAGATTTTGTGTTTTGAGTGTAGAAAGTGTTAAGCTTCATTATGCTTGTCTTCTTCTGTTCAATGGACAGTGACTCACACAGTGTCTTCAGACCCAGTTCTTTCACACTCATCAAGTCGTCCTTGACTGTGGAATCAGCACACTGTCCTGTAGATATGTTGATCATGGATGATGTGCTCACTGTAAATGGGTTAGTCTCCACTGCTGCCTTGACTACCATCTCTGCATCCCGGATTACACGACTCTGACCAGACTCATGGTGTGGGTCTACCATATTGACAACATATAAATTAAAGCTCAAACTGACCAAATGTGTTCATATTACTTAAAAAGCAGACTTTTTGCCATAACAGCCAGCTGTCACTGTAAAAGTCATAGTAAAACTCATTTTCGCGTGGCGTCCATCTTGGAAATATGCAAATGAAAGGTCCAGACACACCCAATCATAAAGATAAGTATTCCATTGACTTTCTCATGCTCTGAAACCATGAAATAGACACCAAGTTTTTATTTCTAGCCCATCTGGTTCAAAAGTTATTGCCAAAGCTATTTTCTGATAATATTGAGGCGGCCATATTGGATTTCCAGCAGCAAGGTGACCTTGTTGTCCATATAGGTTGTGATCCTACTGGGTCATAGATATTATTTCTGGTGGCCAACCTTTTATGGCAGGGCAAATGCAGCATATCCCCCTTTGCCCCCTGGGTATACGTTTTTACTCTACTGGATGTCGGCCATCTTGAATTTCGGAGTCAAAACGAGGTCTTACAATAAAAATGTGTCAGATTTGGAATCCTCATGGTTGACTTGTATGGAAAAGTGCCTTCATACATGATTCTAGGTCATCCAGATCAAAAGTTAATTTTTAGAGATGGCGCCGGGCGCCATTTTGAATTTGGCTGTCTAGCAAAAAATGCCGGGATTTTTGGGAGGGACCTGGAGGCTAAATCTTTTTTAAAGGGTCCATAGAGGTCAAATCAATCGTCAAACCATCCTTGCCAGAGGATGGTCACGGAACCTCCATTTTTGACTCCACTACATTGAACACCCTTTACGTCTGTGTGTTGGTAAAAAAAAAAATTGAACCAATGAAAAGTATTAGAAATAATAATAATGATTATTATTATTATTATTATTATTATTATTATTAAGTAGAGTAACTAACTAGTTACTTTTTGAGAGCAGCCAACACTGCTTGTATAACGTTATTTCAGCAAAATAACCTTGCTTTGTAAGTTAGGACACTGACACATGCAGGTCCTTAGTTAAGCCATTGCCATATTACAGAGTAATGCTGTTAAAATAGGACCAGATCCAAGGGGAAGGCAGCTCTGGGGTGGTTAAACTGGACGTATACTTCGCTCGTACGACATCCTCGCATGCTGAAAATGTCTGACTTACAGGCTCACAATCCGTAGCAGAAGTGATGTGTTGTGAGCTTGTAGATCGTCTATTTTCGATGACGAGAGGTTATCGAAGCAGCATCGAACATGGCTACTATATGGCACTCGACCCCCTTGTTAAGGCTCTCTTTTACACAAGTATGCAAAAGAAATATACATGATGTTAATCTAGTAATATACTAATAACTATAGTTCAAGGTTTCTGTATTGTTACATCATGTATGGATGTATAGGAGTAAAAATATTTAGTTCTGGTTCCATCAGTCATTTCTATGTTTTTATAGGTGTTTCTGCAGGCTTTGTATAACATAGTGGTTCAGTGCACGCAGTGCAGGTGGTTTCAGAGAGTTACTTCTCTGAAACAAGAGTTACAAGGTCCTATAAATTCATTGTGTAAACATTACAGCAATTCATAGAAATACAAATTTGGAGATTTACTCCTACTTTTACTCATACTTTTTTAAAAGCATGTACTTTTACTTGAACTTTAAGTGTTTTTAAAAGCATGTTCTTTTGAATACTTATCTTGACTGAGCTGCTTTTACTTGTGGTGGAGTAAATTTGACCAGGAGTATCTCTTACTTAAGTACTGTTGAGTACTTCGTCCTCCTCTGCATGCAGGGCACCGTGGTATACCACCATATCTAACCAGGGCACTGTGGTACAACATAATCTTAACCAGTGCAAGAATTTGGCAGTGGCATGCATGTAGATCAGATCACCGTAGTCCAATAACGGAAGGAATGTGGCCTCAACCGGTTCTTTTCTTGGCCACCAAGGAAAAGCAGGAATTAGAATAAAATCCTAGCTTGAGCTTCTTTACTAAAGTTTTAGACATTCCGATGTGAAAATGTCATCGATTAAAATACCTAAATACTGTGTACTGTGAGACTACTTCCTTTTGACTGCCATTCAAGGTGAAAAAGCCGAAGTCTTGCTTGGAGAACAATATCAGTTTTGGTCTTTGTGGCATTCAGGCAGCACACGTTTCAAGCCAAGCAGCAGTGATTCCACCATATCAAAAGCACTCTGCAGATACTCTAGACTAGCAGGGGTGGGCAACTTTGATGATGGAGAGGGCCACTATATTTCCACACTCACTCCAGGGGGGCACATTGCATATTGTTGGGCCGAAACCTCTTATCTCCGTATTTTAACTTTTTTCGTACTTTTTTCTCGTCACACAAAAGTAGCAAAAATGGCCGATCTACAAGCTCAAAACGTGTCGCAGTGCGCCGCGTTTTGAGCTTGTAGATCGGCTATTTTTGCTATTTTTGAATTGGAATCCTGATTTTTTTTTTTGCTATTTTTGAGTTGGAATCCTGAAAAGTTACATTTCTTTTATTTCAAATGCATTTAGTTATACTTATGTTAACTTAAATACAAATACATTGGACGTAAAAAGATAATATTTTAATACTAGTCATTATATTAAGCTACTAATATAGACTGAAGTAATTAAAGCGGGTCATGTTTGCATGTTTGGAATCGTAATCAACAATATGTCAGTATTCCGATATTAACCTGCGGGCCGCATTAAGTGAAGGTGGGGGCCGCATGTGGCCTCCGGGCCGCCAGTTGCCCATGTATGCTTTAGAGACTGAGCAAGAGTGGCACCACAGCAATAAATAACAGTATCGTCTACTGTACATAAAAATGTAAGGCCCAGTGGTGTCTACGATAACTTAGCTCATAGACAAACAGAGACACACTCACAGACGGATGGGGTCAAAACATAATCTCCCATCCCTGGCTGTTCCGGCAGAGTGATTTCTTTCACAATCATACTCTCATGTCGTTTGAACAACTGCAACATCTTCCGAGAAATCAGTTCTTAAGTCCCCTCCAAATTTTATTGGATTTGATTTTTAGGATGGGTTAAATGCTTTATTGTCCCCAAGGGGCTCAATAAAGCATTTAAAGCATTTAAACCATCATTTAAAACCATAATTTTTGCATGTAACCCAGCCAGGCAGTAAACCGCGACCGGGCTTGCTCAGGTCCTTAAGACGTCCGACTGTGTTCCTCAGTAAAAACAAACCTGGCCAGCAGTGACAACTATAATTGTTGGCATGTAAATAATCCATTTACAAATGAGAGTGAGGTAGTGGTTTTCCCTTTAAGCGGAACTATGTAACTTTTTTTTAAAATAATAAAATGTAATTTTGTCCAATCTGTATGGTAGAGTATGTTAATACAATATAACTTATTCAAATAGGGGTGGTTGTATTTTATCTCCCTTCTCTTCTATTGAGACATTTAGATCGTGTCATCAAGGTCGTGATGATTCACCTAGACACATAGGATCTGACACAGATTTTGACCTGATGGTCAAGATTCAATTTATCCCCTGAGCAAGCAGGCAGGCTCTATATGCACAGCAGCCATATTATCACTTCCTTCACAGGTGTTACCAATGATACTAATGAAGGCTCTGTTCCATTTAGTCTAGCACAGTGGTTTCCACGACCCCCATAACTCTGAGAGTGTACAAATGGAACTTACGGGTCCATTTGGTTCCATTTGTAAACTCTCAGAGTTACACACCTGTAAGGGGCCATTTGGAAGCCCATGAGGGTCCCTGGACCCCAACTGTAGACCCACTGGTGAGTGTTTCCAGTGCTGACTCTGTTTGACCAGAATGGAACAGAGCCTTCATTAGTATCATTGGTAACACCTGTGAATGTCTTCATACTATGGCTGCTGTGAATAGAGCCTATTAGCTCAATGGTAAAAATGTCAGCAGAAAACAGGTTCAAATCCGGGGTAGAAGATAAACGTTTTTGTGCAGCTTTTACTTGTTTACTATGAATATTTGGGCCCACAATGATGAACGGTGCATGGTGTCTTCACTGAACAATGTTTGTCTGTACTTGTGCTCATTTCATCTGTTGTTTGTTTTTGTTTATTGTTTGCTTTTGTAACTTCTTGTCTATTGTTTGTTGTCAGTTTGTCATGTGACGTTGATATTTTGTCCAAAAATAAATCAAGTGTTTCTCTGAATGCTCCTCAGATCTACAGACACAAGTCCACACACGCCCACAATTTGTGTGTGTTTGAAAAAAAAGGGTGGTGCATATATACAGCATATGTGTGCTCTGTACTTTGCCCTTATAGACACGCACACACACACACACACACACACACACACACACACACACACACACACACACACACACACACACACACACACACACACACACACACACACACACCTCATAATACTGCACATACCTATAGATTCATGCCGACAGACACATGTCATGTACGTACAACTTGTATATGTCCTTCTTTATAAACATGCGTCTACAGTACACACACACACACACACACACACACACACACACACACACACACACACACACACACACACACACACACACACACACACACACACACACTTTGAACATCATAATGCAGTAAAAGCATGTGCACACACATAACCAGGGCCCATATACATCTCCCCTTTGTCTTCATAGAGGAAAGTGGCATAACATAACATAATATCTCTCTGATTCATTGTCATTCTATAAGGTTAGGCTATGGTTGTTTTGTCTCCTGATAAGTCTGACTTTAGCAACAAACAAAGGAACAGGTGTGCTCAAAGTCAAAGGTCTTCAGATGGGTGGCGGTCCAAAAGGCATATAAAGATAATTAAGCCTTCAGGACTCACAAATAGGCCATAAGTAGAACACTTTTAACAGCAAAAGGAAACTATACTGTACCTTCCTCAGCGTTTCCAGTAGTGGAAAAAGTACTAAAATGTTTTACTTAAGTAAAAGTATCAATACTGCAATGTAGAAGTACTCTGTAACAAGAAAAAGTTCGGCCAGGACTAATGTGGTTTACACAAAGTTTGTTTTATTTTGGTGATATTATCAAACAAACTGTATCAGACAGTCTACATTTCCCCAACAGGAAATGCATGTATTTAATTCAGTCGGACCAGAAGCAGCCGATAAAACATCCTCACCGGACAGCCAACATAACAATGAATGACCAGAGGGGGATATCAAAAGCAGATGTAGCAGCGAATATAGAAGCTATAACACTTATTTTAACAAAGAAACATCCCTTATGCCGCTTTAAAAAATGTAATATTGACATATACCTCTTTGTCTCCCCACATGCTACCATCAGAGTATGTCTGAGGTTTTGTTTCCCCCTACTACTGTTGCCTTGATGTCAGCATTAATATAAGTATAGTGACCTCCAGTGGTTACTGGAGATGTTGCAGTCTCATGTTGTAGATCTATTTATGCAGGATGTTTCCCCCAGAAAAGGTCCCCAATTGGTGGTCTACTGTACTCTAGGGGGTTAAGGGACAATGACATAATATCCAGTGAAAACGAGTGGAAGAAAACTGAAGGATGAAGTGAACTCAGTTTTATTTATAATGCACCCTATGCACAGCACCATATTGTGAAGACATTCACAGGTGTTGCCAATGATACTAATGAAGGCTCTGTTCCATTCTGGTCAAACAGAGTCAGGGTGCTGATATTATGCATGTTGGCTCACTGGAAACACTCTGCTACACCAGTGGGTCTAAAGTTGGGGTCCAGGGAAATGGCCCCTTACGGATTTGCAAAGTTACAGTATGGGGGTCGTGGAAACCACTGTGCTACACTAAATGGAACAGAGCCTTCATTAGTATCATTGGTAACACCTGTGAAGGAAGTGATAATATGGCTGCTGTGCATAGAGCCTATTGGATATGTCTGCTGCTCAACAAATGCTGACAGGGAAAATAAATGGTGAATGCCAAACAAAATATACAACAAAACCACAAGCCCACTAACTAAACAACAAAGCAATTTCTCTAAACAATAAAGAAAACCCTACTACACTAACTATAGAACAAAAGTACAAGGGGCGGCACCCACGCCTACCCCAGAGTTTTTAACATAAAATGAAAAAATGAAAAGTACATACTGAACAGAGGGCTGAGACACACACGCAAGGCACGCGCTCTCACACACACGCATACTAGTGTCCTCTGTCTGTCCTCTATCCAGGTCCAGCTCATCCAATCATTCCATTCATCATAGCTGCGATTCGCTCCTCCGGCTCTCCCAGTTTTCGGCCAGTCACATGACCCTAGAGATCTTGGCCCTGATTTTGGTGTAGACCAATAGGCTCTATGCACAGCAGCCATATTGGAAAGAAATTGGGCCTCTTCTGACTTCCTTCACAGGTGTTACCAATGATACTAATGAAGGTTCTGTTCCATTCTGGTCAGGCTGCTGATATCGTGCATGTTGGCTCACTAGAAACACTCCATTTTGGTTTCCAAAGGGCCCCTTATGGTGGGTGTGTAACTCTGAGAGTGTACAAATGGAACCAAATGGACCCTTACGGGTCCATTTGGTTCCATTTGTACACTCTCAGAGTTATGGGCGTCCTTGAAAATAAGACAACCACTATACCACACTAAATGGAACAGAGCCTTAATTAGTATTATTGGTGACACCTGTGAAGGAAGTAAGGAAGGGGCCCAATTCATTCCCAATATGGCTGCTGTGCATAGAGCCTATAGGCGTACGGCGAGATCACTGCAATTACCATTCTATCGTGACTTTGACTTTGACGTACGGCCCGCCCAGATCTCACGTCTGTCTACACTAGTTTGCTCCATCGTAGACATGCGGAGCAGCGCATTGTCTGACCATCTGACAGGCATCTAAACGTATTCACTCCAAAAATGTATAGCTATAAAACTAATAAATAATACGTGTGAAAAATATATATTTTGTAAAGGCATACATCGAGGATGTGTCATTATGAAATTGGTAGGATATTTCCAAGTGTACAACTCAAGCAATTAAAATCGCGCAATTAAAAACAATATAACATATTTAAATTAAATAAAACATCACATGGACGCACCTGGGACGTACAGGGGCGGATTAACCCTTCGTGGTGCCCGGTGCTTGGACCCGGTTCGGTCATCAGTGTTGTAGCCTGGGATTGACGGGTGTTTCGGGTCTCGCAACAACATACACCCTCGCCCAGGTGACCCAGCCGGGGTTGATCAAGCCCCGACTTACGTCCCAGTAGCTGACCCACGGTCAGTCCTCTTAAAGTAAGACAGGGCCACTCAGTCCGCTTCTCCGGAACTACTCTGCCGGGACTGGGGGAGGCTCTGGCACATGGAGGGACTAGGCTCTGTGGATGGCCTCCTGGCCGGGCTTGATCTCCTTCGTCCCACCAGGTCCACGACCTGAGTGTTGCACCAGACTCCCCCCGATCCAAACATTTCACTCCGGCGTGATGGTGTCTTGCGCCGTGATGGTGTCTTGGGCCGTGGTGGTACTGCAGGCTCCACTTGCGGCTTGCCTGAATGGCCCTCCTTAAAGGCCTCACCGTGGGTTTGTTGGGCTTCTTCCTCACGGAAGACACACAGGCTGGGGCGCCAACCCATACTGTTTTACAGTGTTACAATTTAGATTCTTAATCATTCAGCCATTTAAACAGTTCTTTACTGGCTCTATTATGAGTGCGAGAGGATTTTGGGGGCCGCTGCGCTGGAATATTTCTATGGAGTTTAGGATATATGTTTATGGTAAGAATTAAAAAAGAAGATGCATTTTTCTTTTTTTTTCTTCCCCAGACCGCATTCTTCTGACATATCGTGACACTTTATAGTTGACTGCACTTGCACTGTTACGTATATGTGGTTGTATTTTTGTTTTATTTGTGTTAGATTTTCTTATTGTCTGTGTCAGGTCTATGCCCTGTGTATGCAAATAGCATGTGGCATTCCGACGCATAAGGCTCAAATATAAGCTGGTTTTAACAGTCCATTGATAAATGCGGGCCAATGTGTACCGATTTGTGTGATTCTTGGACAGAATCTGTTGTAGTAGCAAAGAAATACACTGACTATCCTATATTAAAATTGGCTAATTAAATGGGAGGGCTGGCGGGCGGACGGACAGATACAGAGATGTCCTTGCCCATACTGTATGTGGATATGTACTAATGACATCATGTATCTCCATATATGGGCATAAAAGGGATACAGGTAGACAGATAGAAACAGACATCTCCATATATGGGCTATGACTCAGACATATTTGTCGGATCAGAAGTGCAACGTAGGTGTGAGCTGTGAGGGTTACGTAGCGGCCCGAACCTCTAGTATACATATATATGTATATATATATATATATATGTACAGTTTCCAGTGGTGGACAGTAACAGAGTAAATGTACTTGAGTACTGCACTTAAGTACAGATTCTGATTTACCTACTTTAGTATTAGATTTTTTAAATACTTATTACTCTTACTTGAGTATATTTCCAAGACAAATATTTTCCTTTTACTCAAGTACATTTCTAGGAAGGCTGTAAAGTGCAGGGTACTTTTAGGTTGGCTGTTTTTTTTTCTTCCCTAAAATGCAATTGGCAACACTTCTGCTCTCACACTAGCCGTGTTTCTGGCTTCTGTTTCTACTTTTACTTGTACTTTAAGTATTTTTTATGTACTTTTACTTGTAATTTCAGTATTTTTTAAAAGCAATGACTTTTTTACTCTTACTTACTTGAGTAACACTTTTACTGAGCTACTTCTACTTGTAGTGGAGTAAATTTGACCAGGAGTATCTGTACTCTTACTCAAGTAGGTACTGGGGTCGAGTACTTCGTCCAACTCTGAAATTCAAGAATAGCAGCGGGTCAAATAACAGACGGGTCGTAGCGTTGGGCACCACAAAGGGTTAATCCGCCCTGATGGCTGCCAGTTCCCACCTGATGTTGTGTGGGAGTTCAGACTGGTCCAGACCATACTGAATAACTGCAAGCTTACATAGTGTCTCAAGACTGGGACTTAGGTCCAAGATGTACTGGTCATTAGGTTTGTGTCCTCCAAAGAGGATGACACGATCTCCCACAATGCAACAGCACATCATATTCATTGAACACAGGCTTTTCCCTTTGGGCTCAATCTTCTTCCAGGAGAAGGTCTCTGGACTGAATGTCCACATATCATTGAGTCTCATGCCATTAAATGTATACAGCTCTCCATTGTAGGTAAAGGGTGAATGACTCGAGCGTGTTTCTGTAAGACGCTGTTCAATAGGTGTGTTCAGCCAGCAGTTGGTCTCTGTGTCAAACACTCTGATGGTGTTCAAGAAGCCCCCAAATACAAACATCTTTGTCCCGATGATGGTGGCAAAGTGAGATATTGAAGCAGGTGGTGGAGGTCCTCTGGTGTTAATTAAAGTCCAGACCATTGTGGTGGTGTGGAACATGTAAATGTCCTTATAGAATCCATAGTTGAATCCTCCAAGAATATACATGACCTTCCCCAAGACACAGGCTGAGTGGTTGTGACTCGCCTCTGGAACAGTTCCAGAAACCTTGGGCTTGAACCATCTGTGGGTGTCCACATCAAATGCATAAAGCGCGTTGCAGTAGTCCTCTCTGTCATATTCAAAACCCCCCCAGATATAGATGATATCTTCTATCAGCACAGCTGTGTGGCCCCGACGCCAGGATGGAACCTCATGGTGATGTTCTCCACTTCCAGTTGTCACTGGGGTCAACTTTCTCCATCGTAAAGACACAGTGTTGAAGACGTGAACATCAATATGATGATCCTTGTTGTTGTTCCTGAACCCTCCAATTGAGTAGACTTTATCTCCCACGGCAACAGCAGCTCCACGGTTAAACTTCACGGTTGGTCCTCTGTTGAGATGCAGCGCCCAGCAGAACATTTCTCACAACAGCTCCTCCAGGGATCAAATTAGATTCCTCAAATGTAATTTGGGACTTGAACCGAGATGTCTGACAAATGAGCTTCAAAGGTAGCTCTGGCAAGAAGAACCAGGTAAAGTCGTCGAGTCAAAATAAGTAAGTTGATGAAACCTGATGATAAAGTCTTCCAATTCTATCCAATCCTGGTTAGAGACGGATGGAGCATCCAAGAGCGTTGGTTGGATTCTGATTTAACTGGAGACTGTGTCTCCTTTTATACCATTGGTCAGACTGATGATGTCATCCTGACATGATGTCATGATGCGTCGTCCATATTCATATATGGATTCCCAAGGTCAGCCATGTCCAAATATAGAGTCCATGATGTCAGACTTAGATGGGACAGTTATCTCAATATAAGGGGTTCTGGGTGGTCAATCATACCGAAATATGGTATCTGTGATGTGGACCCACTAACAGCAATAGCTGTGATAACCAGGATTCACTCAAACTTAGCGGGTAACTATGGCGACCTATCAAAACAAACCTTTTGAGGGGAGAGCTTCCGCAACATTTCCTGTGGAAGTCTGTAAAGAATGGAGGAGGACTGAACGGAATACATCCGTCTCTGGGTGTAAGAAGGCAACTAGTTAGGCTAAATGGAGGCACGTTGGTCCAGTCTCCAATTAGATCCTGACTAGGAATGGAACGATATGACAATTATATGTCACGATTATTGTGGCAAAAATTATTACAATTAACGATAATATCGCGATAATCAAAATATGCTTAAAACTTAGAATGACACTTTTGTTAACCACTTGAACGCCCCACATCCCTATTCTGGGGGGAGCGTTTGCCAAAAATAGCCGATCTACAATCTCACAATGCGTTTTGAGCTTGTAGATCAGCTATTTTTGCTGAGTCGATTTGTGTAGAGTGAAATAAGAGCGTACCAAATGCACTCTTTATAGGTCGGTTTTTATCAAGTATTGAAGAGGTACTGAATTTGTAGCTCAACAAAAGCTAATTCATCCTAGTTTATGACAGTATTTCACGATAAATTGAAATCTCTGCTATACGATTATTGTGAGTGTTTTGTTTATCACGATAAACGATATTAAAGGTAGGGTAAATTATTTACTTTGGTTGAAATAGCTGTATATTCTGATAGTACTCATTGCTATAGAGTGTTTGTTCAGTAAAAAGATTCTCCCATGTCTCTCCAGCTCTTTATTAAACAGAAAAGTGCATTTTCAGTGCTCTCTCCTGATTGGCTTAAATGTTGCACCTACCTATAAATGTATTTATGTTCTGTTTACTAAAGAGCTGGAGAGACCCCTGTGACCGAAAAACGCTCTGTTCGTAGCGATGATTACTATCAGAATATACTTTAATTTTTTAACAAAAAGTTCCTGAGGAAGTGATGCTCTTCTCTTAGCCACCCTGTCAGAAGCGTATTTTAGGGACAGAGTCTGAATCAGCAGTGCCAGGCAATTGGGCTTCTGGGCTTTCTGCTCTCAAAATGACTTGGATGTCGTTCGCTATCAAGGACGATCTGGCTGCATGCCAAGAGCAGTGGTGGAAAAAGTCCTCAAATGTTTTACTTGAGTAAAAGTAACAATACTGCAATGTGGAAGTACTCTGTTACAAGTAAAATTCAATTCAACCAGAATTCAAAATGTACTTGAGTAAAAGTACAAAAGTATTGGTATCAAAATGTACTTAAAGTACCAAAAGTAAAAGTACTAAAATGTTTGAAAATAGCCGATCTACAAGCTCACAACGCGTCACAAAATAGCCTATACAAATAGCCTATGTATAAAATAGGGCTAAAGTGGTTAATCTATGTTTGATAATGTAATAATTTATATCTGCAAAGTAACTAGTAACTACAGTTTTCAAATGATTTTTGTGGAGTAAAAGTACAATATTTGCCTCTGAGATGTAGTGGAGTAGAAGTAAAAGTATAGACAATTGGAAATACTCCAGTAAAGTCAAAGTACCTCAAAACTGTACTTAAGTACAGTGCTTGAGTAAATGTACTTAGTTACTTTACACCACTGTCTCTCACCAATGGGTGAGGGTCAGAGTGTACCTCTCTCTCACCAATGGGTGAGAGAATCACAGGGTTCCACTTCAGAGTGAGATGGTCGGATATCCTAAAAACATTTGTATACGTTTTGAAAACTTGTTAAAAAAAATGTAATATCGGAAAATATCGGTATTGGTATTTTTAATAAGCTACAGGAGTTCTTACTGTATGGTGTGTGTGTGTGATATGAAATGTGAGCTTACCATAATCACAGTAATCCTTAATCATATTCAAGGGCCTTTGCAGAGAAATGAGACTCCAGTCACTTTCAAATTAGATCACTGCAGAGGGCAGGTGTGTGTGTCTGTGTCCAGCTGACGCTTATTGATGCTCGTTAATGTTGTAGGCATCAAAGCAATTATTCTTCTGCACTGACAAATAGGCCAACATCTAATCTAAGATTAGTGGGACTCATTGATGCAGACATTGAAGCTGTGTGGGTCGAGATCATTTTTGAAAATGCTAAACCTGTGCTAGTCGGTACCATATACAGACCTCCTAACCAGGCTGATTTCTATGATAGACTTGATGAATGTTTAGCTAAAGTGGACAATGAGGAGACAGTACTTCTTGGTGACTTTAACACTGACATGCTCCGTAAGGAAGCGTCAGTGTTTAAGTCATTCAGGGGGTTTTGTAATCGGCACTCACTCCACCAGCTGATCACTCAGCCCACAAGGCTGTGTGTTTCCACTCAAACTATCATAGATCTCATTCTAACAACGGACAAGGACAAAATCCTCAATAGTGGTGTTTCTACCTGTGGCATATCTGATCATAACATGATCTTCTGCACCAGAAAGAAACGTAAACCTAAGACCGGTTACCACCAAACAGTCACGATCAGAGACCTCAAAAACTACAAGAGTGAGGACTTAGATCACAGACTGGAGGAACAGGATTGGTCCGACGTACTAAACAGCACACAGGTAGACGAATCTTGGCTTGGTTTCAAAACCAAATTCATTCAAAGTTTGGACAGTGTGGCTCCCATGAAAACCATCAGGGTCAAAACCCGCTCGGTTCCATGGATGAATTCGGATATCCTTGCTACCATGAAAGTCAGAGACAAAAAGTGTTCTGACTATCATAAAAGTAGGATCAAACTTGCCAAAAGCTTCAATAAAGGTCTCGAATCCCACGTAGCGAAACTCAAAAAAGAGAAAAACATGCTAAGAAACAAGGTTAATGGCATGCTGTTGTTAGCAGAAAAAAGCTACCTCGATGGCAAAATTGAGGAAAATCAAAACAAACCACGTGAGCTCTGGAAGCTATTCAACAACCTACTAGGCTGCAGCAAGAAATTGAAAACCAGGTTTACAAACATAAACCTCAAGGTGAATGACACTCTCATTTCATCCAAACGGGAAGTGAGTAAAATCCTCAACATATTCTTCACGACCGTGGCCTCAGAGTTAGTTGAAAAACTACCCCCTCACTCTGGGAGTCATGGTGGAGAGTATGTTGATTCATTTTACGATAAACAGGGTGTACGCAAAGATGATTTTAAACTCTCCCCTGTGTCAACAGATGAGGTGTTTAAAAAATTGAGTGCACTCCAACAACACAGAGCCACAGGTCCCGACAACATCCCCGCTAAATTTCTAAAAGACTCAGCCGCCTCCATTGCCCCAATCATTACCCACATAATAAACCTCTCCATCATACAGGGACGGGTCCCTAACGACTTCAAAAAAGCAAGAGTGACCCCTCTGTACAAAAAAGGAAACCAATTAGACCCTGGCAACTACCGCCCTATTTCTATTCTTAGCTCCATCTCGAAAGTCATGGAAAAAATAGTCTATGAACAGGTTGATAAGTACCTTGCCGAAAAAAATCTAATTTACGAATTCCAATCTGGTTTCAGAACAAACCACTCCACTGACACATGCCTTCTCTATTTGAACGACTCTATCAAACAAGATGTCGACAAGGGCAAATATTGCGGCATGGTCATGCTGGACCTCCAGAAGGCTTTTGACACCGTTAATCACCCAATTATGATCAATAAGCTCAAAGCAATAGGCTTTGATGACACGTCGGTGAACTGGATGAGATCCTACCTGGAAGGGAGGGAGCAAGTGGTGGAAGTAAACGGCACCCAGTCCCCTCCCCTCCCAGTGACTTGTGGTGTTCCTCAAGGAAGCATACTAGGACCACTACTGTTCCTGATATATGTGAATGATATGTCCTCAGCTTGCGACTGCAAACTGTTCCTGTTCGCAGATGACTCGGCTCTGCTGGTCTCGGACAGGGACAGGCTGCAGGTTGAGAAAACTCTCAGCACTGAACTCAACAAGATCTGCATCTGGCTCTCCGACAACAAACTCTCATTACACCTGGGTAAAACTGAATTCATCCTCTTTGGGTCCAACCCTAACCTTAGAAAGGCTGAGAGTTTCACGATCAAAGTGGGTGAAAATGTTATCACAAGAAAGGAGGAAATTACCTACCTGGGTTCCATCTTGGAGGCAAACCTCTCAGGTGACAAAAACGCTGAAAAGACGATCAAAAAGGTCCACAAAATAACACGGAGGATGTGGAGGCTTGTTCGTGAAGTCAGTAAGAATACTCTGAAGATTCTTGTAGGGGCCCTCATACAAGGTCATTATGATTATGCATGCACTTCATGGTATCACAACACCTCCAAGGCCCTAAAAACAAGGCTCCAAACATCCCAAAACAAACTTGTAAGGCTACTTCTTGGCCTCAATTTCAAAACCCATCTAACCCATGCCCATTTTGCTAGGCTTGGATGGCTTAGGGTTGAGGACAGAGTACAGCAACTTGCTATGGGCCTGGTCTTTAAGATACACCACAACATTGGGATCCCCCTGTATTTGTCAAAATACTTCCAAAATGTTAATCAAGTCCATGATCATAACACCAGAGGCAGCTCCACAAACCATGTTCAACCCAGATTTGGCACAACAAAGGGAATGAACTCTTTCTCATGCTATTCATCTAAAATGTGGAATGCCCTACCAAAAGGAGTAAAGGAGTGTAAAACCCTACTTACTTTCAAAAATGCCCTAAAGATACACCTTCAGGAGGCTGCAATTCAAAAATGGCCCCTGTCCAAGTCCTAACCTACCCCATGTCCTAACCTAACCTACCCCCCCCCCCTCTCTTTCTTTTTTGTACATATTTTTCACCCTTCATACTTCATACCAGTAACCTGTAAACTGATTGTATGACATTCTGTATAGTAGTGTGTATATCTGTCTGTCTCTTATATGTCAACATGATTTGTGTGCATGGGGATCTCATCTTAAACAAGCTACGTGCTTAACTGAGCTATCCAGTTTAGTAGACCTTGTATTGCGAATTTGTACTTCCATGTACTGTTATGTACTGCCATGTACTGTTCTCATGTCTTACTAAATAAAGTACATCAATCAATCAATCAATTCAAATGAACTATTCATCACTATACATCACTATTATATTAGATTTATCAGATATTATATTGATATTATAGCTATTTTATTTTATTAGATATGTGATGTTGTTACCTGACAATTAGTTGACTTTAGGTGAAAAAGCATATATCGGTATCGGTTGATATCGGTATCGGAAATTAGGAGTTGGACAATATCGGAATATCGGATATCGGTAAAAAAAAGTCAATATCGAACATCCTTAGTTCCTGTATATTATATTTAAAAAAAGCTGTCCAAGTACAGATGACTAAGTCTAGACTAGAGGGGTTAAGTGGTTAACAACCTGTATTATAGTATAATGTATATGAGCCGTTTGAACTTGTAAGATGTGTGTCATTGATTGATTCCCAAACAAAATAAGGAACAAAGTGTCCCTTGTCATTTCAATAAGGGACACGTCTTCTAGTTACCGCCGCACGCCAGTGGTGTAAAGTAACTAAGTACATTTACTCAAGTACTGTACTTAACTCATTCACTGCCAGACTTATTTCAAGCTTGTTGGTCCCTCTGCCAGGATTTTGCGATTATCTTACCTTTTCAAGTAGTCACAGAATATTTATCTCCAGTATGGTTGATCCCCTGGTGGTTGCTAATCACTGAGGGTTTTCAGGTGTGGTTTCACAAATGTCAATGAGGTCATTGTGACCTTATTGACATTTGTTGTTTGAAAATAGCATGTTTCACTCAAAAATACATGGTAAAACACAGGAAAAATTTGATTTTTTTCTCTGTTTATATCTTAACATTGAAGTGAATGGAGCAGCAACTTTTTGGATAGCGTTATCTCCTAGTTCCTTTGAGGAAACAAAAGAAAGAAAAAAAAAGTAACATTTTCCGTACTTTTACTTGTAACAGAGTATTTCTACATTGCAGTATTGATACTTTTACTTAAGTCCAAAATGTGAGTTCTTCTTCCACCACTGCTAGTTACCCTACTGCCAACACAAGTGCATGCTCTAAGCATAGGAAGAATTATAGGGATGCTGGGGTTCAAGTAGTTAAATGAAGTAATGTTTTCATTTTTCAAGTGCAAACTAGTCACAATGATACACATTATATTGTATTATTATATCTTTGGTGTTTGTGGGGAGGGTCAATTCTGTGCCCTCTTTCCTCCATCATCCGAATGACTCTTAAGAGGAAACATTTCTCTCTCTCACACACACACACACACACACACACACACACACACACACACACACACACACACACACACACACACACACACACACACACACACACACACACACACACACAGAGAGAGAATCAGTATTCTACATGTATATTTCAGACAGTGCGAGGTCTCCAACTTCCCAGGAAAACCACCACTAGGGGGCAGGACAACCCAGACTCTGTGCGGCGTGCACACGTGTGTGTGAGTGTGTGTGTGTGTGTGTGTGTGTGTGTGTGTGTGTGTGTGTGTGTGTGTGTGTGTGTGTTCATGAGAGTGGGAGAAGAGAGGCCCAACTCTTTGCTCAGTATTTATATCTCTGCCAACCTTGTTTGTTTGATGGTGCATGTGTGTGTGTGTGTGTGTGTGTGTGTGTGTGTGTGTGTGTGTGTGTGTGTGTGTGTGTGTGTGTGTGCGTGCGTGCGCGTGCGCGCGCCTATGCGTGTGTGTTTGTGTGTCATCTGACAAAAGCTCCATCCACCCATACTCCACAGGGCTGCTTGTTCCCAGAGACCCACAGATCCAGGACACCCAGTCTTTCGGCTGCCTCTATCCCAGACACAGCACCCTCAAAGCGGACACCAGGCCTGACCCAGCGCCCCTCGGCTCCTGGCTGTCATCTGTCTATATGCTCCTAGAATGGATTACTGATGACGGATGGTAGAACATAGACTCATGATTCACAGCTGTATGGAGATACTGCAGTTTTAAGAGAGAAGAGAAGAGAAGAGAAGAGAAGAGAAGAGAAGAGAAGAGAAGAGAAGAGAAGAGAAGAGAAGAGAGGAGAAGAGAAGAGAAGAGAAGAGAGGAGAAGAGAGGAGAAGAGAATAGAAGAGAAGAGAGAAGGACAAATGAAAGGATATTCTGAAGACATTAAATAGAAACGAATAGAGAACAGAGGAGAGAGTTAGAGAGAGAGACGTGCATCTCTTGCCCTGCCAGGAACCAGTTATTAGACCGTGAACATCCAGTTAACGCTGGAAATCACCTGGTATTCTATCAGCAAACCTACTGGGAATATATATTTTTATATATAAAAAACACATTATTCAATACTGGGAATTTACTGAAAACCTCTCTGGAAAATACTCGCCTCCAACTTGGAACAATTTAAAAACTTGTATTTACTGGACATTGACTCACTCAGGACCAATTTAGTTTCTAAAGTCCTAACGATAACATTTGGAACTCTTCTCAACACTACAATTATTAATTCAATTCCATTGGGTTTCTACTGGGCTTTGGGGTTGTATCCTCATTCTGACCAGGAACAACAAACGGACGTTTGAACCCATCAACTTTGGAGATGTGTCCGTCCGTCCGCCTGTGTCTGTTGCTGCTGCTGCTGTCTGTCATCGTGTCTGTCACTGGTAGGAGGAGCGACAGACTGACAGACAGATCTTCCTCCGCTCCCTCCTCCTCCTCGTCTTCTCGTATCAAACTGGAGCCGTTCTGGAGCACGGAGACCCTCAGGACCCGGGGGGAGGAGGTGGACTTCCCCGTGCCCGAACAGGACGTTCTCCTGTCCGACCCGTCGGAGCCGGACGTCGGACGCCGGCGGTCGGCCCGCGGCGCCGAGCAGGACGAGGAGCAGCAGTCCACCTTTGGCCAATCGTACGAGAACGACTCCGTGACCACGCCCCACGACACCGAGTTCGCCAACGCCACCGAGCTGACGCCCGCGGACGAGGACGACGACAACGCTCAGAACCAGGACAACGATGGGCGCCGCGGTAACGGGTCCAGCCCGGGCCTCTTCAACCCGTTCTACCCGATGGCGGAGGGCTCGTACGTGGCGTACGCCGTCCTGTTCCTGGGCGGGCTGGTGCTGGCGGTGGGCGTGGTGGGCAACATGGCCGTCATGTGCATCGTGTGGAACAACTACTACATGAGGTCGGCGTGGAACTACCTGCTGGCCAGCATGGCATTCTGGGACTTCCTGGTGCTGGTGCTGTGTCTTCCTGTGGTCGTCATCAACCAGCTCTCCCATAGGAGGATCCTGGGCGACATCACCTGCCGCATGGTGCCTTATATGGAGGTGGGTGGGGGCAAAAAGAGCGTGGTGTTTCTGTGGCTTTTAGTGGATATTATTATCTCCGCTCGGTCGAAAGGCTGGGAGGCAGAGATTATATAACTTTTTCCAAATCAGCCTCATGGTGGTGGTATAACAGGTCGCTTCATATTTTGGCCTAAACCTCTTGAACCGTAAGTCATGTATTTTTCCCCTGGATTCCTTGGATCATGATGCAACTCCCAGCCCCACCCAGTTCTGCCTGACTACATTTTCTGCCACTTTTTTAAAATGTATTTGGTCACACAAATCAGTACACATTATATGATTTTTCATGGGCCATTCCGATTGGCTAAGACTGGCTTCCAAAGTTTTCGGGAGGGGCCCATTTTGCAAGAGAAAAACCACACATTTGAATCACACATTGAAGTACCCACGGCTAAGCAACCCAGCCTGGTGGAGATCTGCCCTCTGTGGAGCACACTTTTCTAGTTAACCACTTAAATACTAGTGACTACTGTATATACTGACCAGGGTTCCCCAGTGCTCTATACTTGGTCCGCTCCTTTGTCCCTCTACACCAAATATTTTCACCAAAAATAGCTGATCTACAAGCACGTTATGTTGCAATACGCTGTGAGCTTGTAGATTAGCTATTTTCACAGAATGTTCGGCCCAGCATAGGGACGCTAGGGTTCGTGTTATTAAAGGTCAGTAATCATTACTGGATGACAATGATGAGGTAAAAAAACTGAATCTCTGTGTCTTTAAATCAAATCAGAGCAGTGGTAAAGTGCCTGTCCACCACCGCTGAGGTTGTGGGTTCAAATCCACTGTGGTGCATCCGGCTTTATCGAGTGTCTACACTCTACACGAACACAATTGGACCTAAAGGTTGTACTGGAGACTGAAGCTGCTCTCATATTGACAGTTGGCTGTCATCGTTAACTGCCTGTTGAGACTCCACTGACCAGTACAACCACATTCTTTAATCTACTGTTGTACTGGGAGCTGACCAGTACAACGACAATCTTCTACTGTTGGTCACTGGGAGCTGACCAGTACAACTACAATCTTCTGCTGTTGGTCACTGGGAGCTGACCAGTACAACTACAATCTTCTACTGTTGGTCACTGGGAGCTGACCAGTACAACCACAGTCTTCTGCTGTTGTATTGGGAGGTGACCAGTACAACCACAGGCATCTACTGTTCCTACTGGGAGCTGACCAGTACAACCACAGTATAGTGTAACATCCTTCTCTCTGTTTCTCTAGGTACACTCTCTGGGTGTAACAGCCTCTCTGTTTCCACTGTAAATGAAGCCTATTTTTCAGCAATTTCAAATCCGCCATCTTTCTATATTGACTCATATCCTAAGCAACCGGAAATGAATGCTATTGGTTGGGACCAGAGCGGAGGTGGGGAATGAATGCTATTGGTTGTGTAGCTTGTCAATCAAAGCATCACAAGGTAGTCACGCCCCTCCTAGAGCATACCCTACTTTATCATCAATTTTAAAATAAACGGGACCATCATTTAGCAAAACGCATATCATGGTGATTGAAAGAAGACTTTAAACTAGCGACTGGAAGCATATAGTATTTATGACAATGTTTATTAAGGTAATAAAATCAAGTCTAAAGTTTGGCAAAAACCCACCCACTTGCATTGAGAGTCATTTCTTCTGACACCAGCAGGGGTAAAACAGCGAAACTACAGGCCATTCATATGAACTGTCACTTCCTATATAGACTCAATTTCAATGGTGGATGCTGGGCCCTTGGTTTCTCTATAGGTAACATCTCTGGGTATAACATCCTTCTCCCTGTATCTCTAGGTAACCTCTCTGGGCATAACGTCCTTCTCTCTGTGTGCGTTGGGCATTGACCGGTTCACGGCGGCCACCAGCTCCACGGCGCCCAAAGCTCGGCGGGTGGCGCGCTGTCGCGGCGTCCTCCTCAAGCTGCTCCTGGTGTGGCTGACGGCGCTGATGCTGTCCAGCCCCGAGCTGTTCCTATGGCAACTGAGCCAGACGGAGTCCCCGGCCTCCGGGGCGCTGGTGGACTCCTGTTCCCTCACGACATCCTCTCCTCTCTCGCTCTACCTGCCTGACTCTCTGCACTCACTGCTGCTGAGGTACCACCAGGTAACGGTCACACACCGCATGCACACACACACACACACACACACACACACACACACACACACACACACACACACACACACACACACACACACACGCATGCAACTCGGAACCAGTGGTGGAAAAAGTACTTTTTTTTTTGACTAAGTAAAAGTAACGATACTGCAATGTAAATGGTAAATGGTGCATTTATATAGCGCTTTACATTGATTGTGCCATTCACCCATTCACACACACATTCATACACGGATGGCGGAGGAAACCATGCAAGGCACCAACCTGCTCATCGGGAGCAATTAGGGGTTCAGCGTCTTGCTCAAGGACACCTCGACACTAACTCTGGAGGAGCGCCCCAGCCCGGGCACTCTACCCCTGAGCCACTGCCGCAATGTAGAAATTCAAAATGTACTTGAGTAAAAGTACAAAAGTATTGGTATCAAAATGTACTAGAAAAAATTAGTAGAAAGTACTCAGTCTGCACAATACAATGTCCCATTTCACAAGTTTTCAAATGTATAAAATGTAAAAAACATATTTTGAAAACAGACGATCTACAATCTCACAATGTGTTGCATCGCGACCCATTGTGAGCTTCAAATAGCCAAAGTATAGGGCGGAAGAGGTTAATGCATGTTTTGTAATAATAATCCAAATCCACTATAATTGTAGTGGAGTAAAAGTACAATATGTGTCTCGAGATGTAGTGGAGTTCTATGAATGTAGTGGAGTTTTATGAATGTAGTGGAGTTCTATGAATTACTCACCCAGTAATCTCTCAAGAACAGATCCATCGTTGCGCTTGAATCTGTCGGTAGCCGTGTTGAGAACCCATGCACAAGTGGGCGTGCCATCAGATCAGGAAGCAGGCCGCGCTTTACCCAATCAAATGTAGTGGGCGGGATTGACATGTGTGCGGCTCGTTCCCCACTGGAAACAAACCAAAACTCATTTAACAATAGCGTCCTCGGAGCCGAATAAACCACGCAAAGTTAGTAACATTTTAACTTGCTCTTTCATCATAGAAACAAGTGGGCTTATAACCAAAACGATCCATGTTCTTTGGGAGAAATGGTGTTAGTGTTCCGTGTAGAAATATTGTTAGTGGGAATGAAAACAAAGTCGCACCACCGGAAGTGAACGGCTGAAGGCAGACCAAAACCCCGGTTTCCCTGAGCACGGGTCCTCCGTACAGCTCCGCCCAGAGTCAAATGAATAAGCGAAAAACAGCAGAGGGTGCTGTTTTTCCTTTTTATTTGACGATGGGTTCCCATATTGCTCACCCAGTGAATTGACATATATTGGGGCCTGCTCTACATTAATCTATATTGTCCGTGTGTGTGTGTGTGTGTGTGTGTGTGTGTGTGTGTGTGCGTGTGTGTGTCCGTGCGTCCACCAGGGTCGTATATGGTGGTGTTTCGGCCTTTACTTCTGCCTGCCGGTCCTCTTCACCGTGCTGTGCCAGCTGGCCACCTGCAACGTCAACAGCGACTACGACTCCACCCACAAGAAGCGCCTCCCCGTGTGCGGCGACGACCCGCTGTCCGGCCAGAAGCGCGAGCGCCACCAGTCGGTGGAGCGCCAGCTGGGCTGCACCGTGCTGGCCCTGGCCGTGGTGTACGGCGTGTGTGCGCTGCCCGAGCACGTGTGCAACATCACGCTGGCGTACGCCGGCATCGCCGTCTCGGCGGACACGGCGGCCATGTTGGCGCTGTTGCATCACTTCCTGCTGTTCTTCAAGTCCTCGGTGACGCCGGTGCTGCTGCTGTGTCTCTGCAAGGTAATATGTACACATGATGATACATTCACATATACGTATTATCACTTCCTTCACAGGTGTTACCAATGATACTAATGAAGGCTCTGTTCCATTTAGTCTAGCACGGTGGTGGTTTCCACGACCCCCATAACTCTCAGAGTTACACACCCGTAAGGGGCAATTTGGAAGCCCACGAGGGTCCCTGGACCCCAACTTTAGACCCACTGGTGTAACAGAGTGTTTCCAGTGAGCCAACATGCACAATATCAGCACCCTGACTCTGTTTGACCAGAATGGAACAGAGCCTTCATTAGTATCATCAGTAACACCTGTGAATTTCTTCATAATATGACTGCTGTGAATAGAGCCTATACAGACATTATAAACTGTAGGACAGCTGAGAGGAAGACAGTGTAGGAGAGACAGACAGACAGTAGGAAAGCTGAGAGAGAGAGACAGTGTAGGAGAGACAGACAGTAGGAAAGCTGAGAGGGAGACAGTGTAGGAGAGAGAAAAATGTCCTATAAAGATGATAATGTGCAACAATACTACAGAAGAAATGTAAGAATATGTATGTCTGTCTGCGTGCCTGTCTGTGTGCCTGTCTGTGTGTCTGTCTGTCTGTGTGTCTGCCTGTCTGTCTGTGTGCCTGTCTGTCTGTCTGTAGGCTCTAGGACAGCACTTCATGGACTGTTGCTGCTGCTGTTGCCAAGAGTGTCACCCGGCCACGCCCCCGGGGTCGCCATGCTCCGCCCAGGTCAAGCTGAAGACAGCCAATGAAGTGGCTTCGTCCTCCATCTTCTTTGACAAGGCTAAAGAAACGTCGGCCATCTTGTCCATCTCCAGCTAGACCCCCCCTCTCTCTCTCTCAATTCATTAATTTATCCATCATTTACCTTTCCTCCATCCATTCCTGATATAAGCCTCTGCTTCTGTCGTCCATTCAACCCTTCCTCTCCTCTCCTCTCCTCTTCCTGTGTGCCTTTCTTTCTCCATCTATCACCCCCCCCATTCTTCCTCCACCTCTTCTGTCCTTCCTTCTATTTCACCTCTCTTCCATCATTCCATCCCTCCTACTTGCTCTGTCTCTCCATCAGGAGATCAGTGGATGGACATTCCTGGCTGTGCAAGAAGTGATGTTTTAGCGTATGGTTTGTTATTTTCTTTTTCTAAGTGTGAATGTGACGTAGAATTGAGATGGATAGAAGAGAGCCCTTCCCTCCCTGTCCATTAAAAACCTACATTGAAGTATGATGCAGATTCCAACTTGATAGAAAAGAGCTGTTCCCTCCTGCTTCCCTGGTGATTGGAATGACGTAGAACCACAGTGAATAGAAAGGACACTTTGTTATTTTGAAGTGTTCAGCAATGTTAAGCTACACGACCAAAACATCTTACTTTAGCATACATCTTTACATTGAATTAAGCCTAATAGCCTAACCCTGATAGGGGCAACACGCATTTAATCATTAACTGCTGCAGTGAAGCTGCAATGGTCAACAGCAAAAGAATGGTTGTACTGAGCAGCTCCCTGTTATAACTGAATGAATCGTAATGTATAAATGTCTTTTCTATTCATCGTTTTCTACAAAGAACGTGTCCATTTCCGTAACTGGCAGTAATCAAGTCAATGTTTAAAGGGATAGTTCACCCCCAAAAATACTTTTTTTCTATTGATTAGTCACCCCGTGGAGACTTGAATTAATGGATATTTTTTTGTTTTTGTCACATTCCTAAGCCAATAATTTGATGACCTTAGGAATGCGACAAAAAACTAAAAATATCCATGAATTCCAGTCTCCATGGGGTGATTAATCAATAGAAAAAAAGTGTTTTTTGGGGTGAACTATCCCTTTAAAAGGAAGGAAGCGAGGAGGGAACAAAGGAAGGAGGGAGGGCTGTAAAGTGAACAGAACGTGGCCATCGACATAGACATTATAACGGTAGACGCCTCCTCCGGCTCTGAGGCATCTGTATCTCGGGCGCCATTTTAGAGGAGGCAAGCTTCCGCGTGTGTCACAGAAGGGGGCGTTCGGTAGGCCAATCAGAGGCAGGTGGGGTGGGTCTTTTCGTAACCCAGCCCTTGACCCTTTAAGAGGCAGCCGCGCAGCAACTAGTCAGTTAGACGCGCTGTGATTGGCCAGTGGTCAACGTGCTGTAATTGGCCAGTAGTCACTTTGAATGGCAGCGTGCCTCCTCTAAAATGGCGGCCGTGATACAGGTCGCTCCAACGAACTGCAGCGGCCAATGAGGTATCTAGGTTATATATCTATGGCCATCGACCTCTTCATACAGGAAGTGAAGAGACATTGTAGGAAGTAAAGGAGTGTTAAGGTCTTTAATCACCGGAGGTGTGGTGAGTAAAAGATCAGAAAATGCTCAAATTATTCATTCATACAGATTGAAAAAAACAACCTCGCTCTGAATAAAAAATAGTGTCACCTCATCACCGCGTTATATTCACGTTCTGTGTGAACGTACTCATAACACAGACACTGAGAAAAAGAAAAGAAGAATAATGGGCGAAATTGGGCGAATTGAACAAAAACAAACGTCCCGGTGTTTAAGGACCTCTACAAAACACGTGGAAATAAACTGAAATTGATGAACGTTGCTTTGTAATTTGAATCGTTAGGGATTCACCAATTAGTGAAGGGAAGTGAAAGCAGATCACATGCTCTCTCTCTCTGTCTTATTGTGTTCTTTGCTGTGTTGTTATTCAAAAGTGTTTAATGTACCAACCTATGGAAACATACACAGACCATAGTGGAACATGGACTGAATGTATAATGGATTTAGACGGGTGTAAGAACACAATCTAAAGGTAATCACATATTAGTGGATTTAGGATTCATAATGCTGTTTTCACACTGTTGTGTAAGTACTTTATGTACTACTGTAGCATGGATCTCATGACATAATTTACAGTATTAATGTATAGGCCTGCATACAATACTTTTGCCACATGTTGATACAGTACAGTGAACACACCACATTGTAATATAATAATTTGTCAGAGCCGTCTGTCTTAGACCAGTTAGACCAAGAGTTGTAGATTATACATATTTAAGTAAACAAGGGTACCACTGATTCACACATTATTGATCTGATCTGATAGGCTTTGACTTTAGACATGACGTTTATGTTGAACAATTTAAAGCTGCAATCCGGCACTTATTTTAATTAATCAATCTGTATGGTAGAGTATAATACAATATCACTAGGACATGTGCAGTGGTTGGAGGTGGTCTACTCTTCCATTGAGAGACAGTTAGATCCTGGTGTCGGGCAGGACAACTACAGGCTGGAAAGTTCTTACTTCCTTCACAGGTGTTACCAATGATACTAATGAAGGCTCTGTTCCATTCTGGTCAGGGTGCTGATATCGTGCATGTTGGCTCACTAGAAACACTCCATTTTGGTTCCCAAATGGCCCCTTATGGTGGGTGTGTAACTCTGAGAGTGTACAAATGGTCCCATTTGTACACTCTCAAGAGTTATGGGGGTCCTTGAAAATAAGACAACCACTATGCCACACTAAATGGAACAGAGCCTTAATTAGTATCATTGATAACACCTGGGAAGGAAGGAAGGAAGGAAGGGGCCCAATTCATTCCCAATATGGCTGCTGTGCATAGAGCCTATTGCCTCTTGAATGAGTGGTAGAAATGTGGTCTCTCCTGCGTTAGACCTATATGGGTTTGAATCCTTGGGTGGGACATAAAAAGTTACGGATTGTAGCTTTGAGAGGTAGGTTTGCCTGACTTGTATGAGGTACGGCTCTGGGTAATGCTAACTAGAGACATCATCATAGATGAAACGAGAACTGTTCCTGTTCCTAACCCTGTGGAGCTGTTTTTGTTTGGTTTTCACGCTGAATTGTTGGTGAATTACTGATTCTCAACCTTTTTAATTTCAAGCATTCCCAGTTTGGTCAGATTTTCTCTACCAACTGTAAAATGTGCAGCGCTAATACACTGTAAAATGTGCAGCGCTAATACACTGTAAAATGTGCAGTGCTAATTTAACTCTGAGAGTTTGGTTCCATTTTTACACTCACAGTTACAGACCCATAAGGGTCCATTTGGTTCCTAACTATCAATCATTTAGCTGAGGAACCCCCTCAAGGACCCCTGGGGGTCCCCAGACCCCACATTTAAAACCAGTTGGTTGACTAATCAAATTCAATCAAATGTCTGCAGTTTAATTCAGGATAAATTAATTAAAGATTTTTTTTCCATTGGTTTCTAATGTATGATGTTGCCTGGCAACAAGTTCAGGAAGAATACAAAATATATATTGAATGTTTATAGGATACAATAATCAGATTACAAAATTCTAACTATTAGTTTTACTGCTAAAGTGATCCAGTGAGAGATAACTGATACTGAAGATTACATGTGATTATTGTGAATACATTTTGATTATTTTGACATCTGAAGGGACATCATAAATAATAACATAAATAATTTTAAACAATGAAAAAAAATATGTTTGCAATTTGCACAAAATACCACCATTTCAGGCTCATTTAATATATAGAGTTTTGGAGGTAATGTAATCCTAAAGTAAATGTAATCGGGGATGTAAAGAATTTGAAGTAACAGAAAAGAATAGAAGATGAAATATTTAACACAACTATAATCATGACATTGTATTGTATAGAGCTCAGGCTTTAAGCCGAAATGAAAGTTTGATGTCCCTTTAAATTTCATCCTGTGAATAAATGAATGACCAGAAATCCAGAAAGAAAAATGGCATCCATGTCACATGACATGAGTCAACCAATCAAATGTAGCGGTGATAATTTATCAATAAAGGTTTTGTAATTTAAACTCCTGTGTGTATATGGTATGTTTTGATATGTCCTAAAATATGAAATGGCTAATATTTTTATTTGAAAATATATTTTCTTCTGTTCAAATCAAAATGTTTTACAATAGATATATCCTAAATGAATAAGTATAAAGACATATCTTGGCTGTCAGTGAGACACACCAAGATGCTAATGATTAATCAATATTTAGGAATTAGGAATATTATAAATGTAAATGGTGCATTTATATAGCACCTTTATCCAAGCCGCTTTCCAATGATTGTGCATTACATTCACCCATTCACACACCGATGGCGGAGGAAACCATGCAAGGCACCAACCTGCTCATCGGGATCAATTACCACTGCCTCTAAAGGTGATCACTGCTATGGAGTGTCTGTTCAGTAACAGGGATCTCCATGTCTCTCCAAATTTTTTATTTTTTTATATGTTCCAGACCAGTTCCAATTTGGTCTGCACATTTTTTGTTTCATCACTTCCAATTTCATTTGTCCTGGACCCTGTATGAGTTCTCTCTACTGACTGGATGAAATTGGTGTCCTGACCTGAACATGGGTTTCGTGTTTCCTGAAGACCTGGAGAGACGGGGAGACCAGATTGCGGAACTAATTCTCAAAAAAGGTCTAGCAGCAGAGCAGCGGACTTCTCTGCCAGTCCATTCGGCTAATCAGCATGTTTGATCCCACACTTAATTATGAATGTTTTTTTAGTTATTCAAATGTATCTGTAATCTACAAAGTCTGGTTGTTAATTCCTTATCTCAGTTCAATTTGATACGGAACATGATATGGAAATGGAAGTGTCAGGTTTTCACGCCCCCACATTCGCTTTGTGAGTGCCTTTCGGGGAGGGAGAGAGACACAGAGAGGACCGGGTGATTAACCCGCAGGATTATTATTGTCCATCTTATTAAAACGACATTGTTCTCCTCCGCGTCATCAGTGGCCATACCCTAGGTGGGGTTGGCAAAAGGGCCTTTCTGTGTGGAGTTTGCATGTTCTCCCTGTGTCTCCCTGGTAGGTACCCTCACAAAAAACATGTAGTGATCCTGGTCTCTATACTGCCTCGCCTGGTCAGCCGGGGCGCCTGATGGAGGGGAAAGGAATTGGTTGGAATACCGTGTACCTTCCACGCGCTACGTCCTACCGGGGAAACCCCCCCCGCCCACGCTCCCCCTATAGGTGATAAGGTGATAAGAAAAGCTTGTTAGCTCTAATGCATTGAAGGAGGCATGAGCTCGACTCTGGGCTCTCCCTAGGCTGGCAGAGGGAGTGTAGCGCCCAGGATTACTTAGACAATTGGCACTGGGTGAAAACAAATGGGGTTGCAGTTCTGGAAGCTCACTCTCAACCTCCTGAACTGTCTCCTTTTTGGAGGAGCGGCATACCCGTGCGTAATGCCCTTTTTTGTTGCACTGTTTACATGGGGAGGCATGCGTTAATCCGACACACCTTTTCTCCGACTATGTGGCATCCGCGTGCGGTTAGGGTTAGGGTGCGGGTTTGGTTCGGGTTTACTGTTTAATGTCGGAGCACTGCGCTGTCGGAGGAATGCGCTGTCGGACGAACGTATTGCACCCGTTTACATGTCACCTTCGCTGCAGGGCATCCTGGAGAATTAGCGAGGTGATCACCGGATCCACACCGGTAGCAGGAGGATCCGCTCGGTTTTTGTCCTTTATAGGCTGGTTTCCCCTCACGTCCTTTCTGTGCACGGAATGGTTTTGATTTTACTGCCTCTACTGGCAGTGATGGGTTGGCATGGAGAGACTGAGCATGCGCCATGGCAGATTCAATTTGGCATGAAAGCGTAATGGCCTTTTCGAGTGTAAGAACACCATCAGTTTGCATTAAGAGTCTTTCCCTAACTCTTTGGCACGATGCTTTCTCAATCAGTTGATCTCTCAGCATTTCGTTAGCTCTGTCACCGAAATCACATGTTGCAAGCAGTTCACGTAGTGCAGAAACGTAATCTGTAACCGATTCTTGTGGCAGCTGCGCCCTCTGGCGGAACTTGTGACGCTCGACCACAACGTTTACTGTCGGTGTAAAATGCTTTTTTAGCGCAGTTACAGCCGTAGCATAAGTATCACCTGTCTCAGGAATACTGTAGAAAATTCTTTGGCCTTCTGCGCCGAGGCAGTGGAGAGTAGCACGCTTTCGTTTGTCCGGCCAGGCGTCTCCTTCCGCATGTATGACAAGCATGTAATTGTCGAAAATCTTCATCCACGTATCAAATGGAAAGGAAGGTTGACCCGGGCAGGACAGGAATAGTGCAGGTAAATGTATAGCTGAAGATACAGCCATCCTCGTCGCCAAATATGTTGTATTTTCACAGAGAAATAATGACACACAGACAAGGCAGCTTCATACCATATTGTTAACTACTTTACTTCCGTTTCCTTCTCAAGACAATACAATACACCTTTGCTCAATAGTCCCCCTAGGCTACAGGTAGGTTAAGTGCACCTAGTGTTACATCAAATCACAGTATATCAGTATATACAGTATATCACAAATACGACATTGTTGCTGTCCATGGTACAACTGACAGAATGGGTGCAACGTAGTCCAGGATCTTTAGTCTCTACACTGATTATACTGTATATGCCGTACACATTTGCATCAAATGAGCACATTGTGCAAGTTAGTTTCCAATTTAAAAACAAAAATTTGGAGCGGAGTGGAGCGCTGCTGAGTGGAGAGGAGCAAATCCAGGTGAGGTGGGGAAAGATTTTCATTGGAACACCAGAAAGCTGTGAAGTGGAGCGTGAAAACTGCCTCGTGAGCATGGAGAGGCATTTCCCCACGCTCCACTGCACTCACATGCTCTGTGGGAGAGAGACCCCTGTTACTGAACAAACACTGGTCTCCTTACTTCCATTGAGACATTGAAGCCCAGTCCACACCAATGACTCGCAAGCGCAACTAGTTGCAACTTGCGACCAGTTGCAAGAAATTGCAGCGGTGTAGGAATAGGCTCTATTCACAGCAGCCATATTGTGAAGACATTCACAGGTGTTGCCAATGATACTAATGAAGGCTCTGTTCCATTCTGGTCAAACAGAGTCAGGGTGCTGATATTGTTGCATGTTGACTCACTGGAAACATTCTGCTACACCAGTGGGTCTACATTTGGGGTCCAGGGACCCTCATGGGCTTCCAAATGACCCCTTACGGGTGTGTAACTCTGAGAGTGTAGAAATGGCACCAAATGGACCCGTAAGGGTCCATTTGGTTCCATTTGTACACTCTCAGAGTTATGGGGGTCGTGGAAACCACTGTGCTACACTAAATGGAACAGAACGTTCATTAGTATC
Organism: Gymnoscopelus microlampas; assembly: GCF_963454915.1. Taxonomy (NCBI): domain Eukaryota; kingdom Metazoa; phylum Chordata; class Actinopteri; order Myctophiformes; family Myctophidae; genus Gymnoscopelus; species Gymnoscopelus microlampas. The sequence goes on along the minus strand of NC_139947.1, from coordinate 7,258,365 downwards.
ATTAGTAACACCTGTGAAGGAAGTGATAATATGGCTGCTGTGCATAGAGCCTATTGGCAGGTCAGCACAGTTTTGTGAAAGTGGTTGCAAGTTGCATTGCGAATTATTGGCGCGGACAGGGCTTTAGACCCTGGTGTCAGGTATAGGACAGCTACTGGTCGACGAGTAGCGCCGCCTCAAGCACATAAGCCCAAATAATATCTCCCCTGGACAAGCAGGGATTTCCGCTTGAGGGGTCATGTCTCTCTCAACGCAGTACACCTGCATGGGGGTTCAAATCCCGGGTATGACATGAAAATGCATGAAGCTTTTGAATCAGCCTGGCAGTTTATGGAGTGCATCATCATCATCAGAGAACTACCATGTGTACAATGTTCCCTTTTCAACCAACATCACAGATATGAATGAACTTCTATTTTTAAACGGTTCCAAAGTGTTTTCAACCCCGACGGAGAAGCTCAGCTCGCTCTCAGAATATCAATGGAGTAACACTACAGCCGTCACCATGGTTTCCTTTAGCACTGATTCATGTCTGCGTGCGAGTGTGTGTGATGAGCTCACACACATGCACGAACACGCACGCACGCACACGAGCACACACACACACACACACACACACACACACACACACACACACACACACACACACACACACACACACACACACACACACACACACACACACACACACACACACACACACACCCCCCCCCACACACACACACCCTGGTTACCATCGGCAACCCCTCAAGAGAGGATTTACAAATGTACTGAGTGGGATAAATAGAGAGAATGGGGGGGGGTAGGGGGGGGTAATGAAGGAATGAGCGGAACAGAGATCCTAAGTAAGATAAAACAAAGACAGAGGCAGAGGAAAGAGGAAGACAAATTATAGAAAGAGAGAGAGAGAGATAGGAAGAAAAAGATAGTGGATAGAGATGGAGGGCTAGACAGACAGACAGACAGACTTCTCATTAGCAGTGCAAAGAGTTCTGTGCTCCAAACAGACCACCTCTGTTCTCTAATGAACACACACACACACACACACACACACACACACACACACACACACACACACACACACACACACACACAGAGATTATGAGGTTCTACTCACGCAACCGAACTCTCACACAGGAGGGGGGGGGGGATTCTTCACGTCCATGATGAAGCTCTGACAAAGAGGAGAGATTTATATTCTGATGGCGTGATTAAGAAAAAAAACATTGAACCCCATGTGATATGTTCAGGTCATGAATGACGCAGAGGAAAAGATCACCTTTCTTTTAACTACAAATACTTGTGACGTCAGCACAGTGTAATTTACGTAGCTTTTATTTTTTTTTAATATTATTTCATTTTATTTATTTATTTATGTAGCATGTAGCCTCCTTTGATATGAAAATCTAATAAATAAACAGTATTTGCCCTAATACCAAGTGGGAGATTTCTCAGCCACAAAAACTGTTTTGGTGCAACTTCAAAATAATCCCTCCTAAATCTTTGCTTACATAATGGTGCCGAGACCTTTAACATTGCGGAGGAAATTCTGTTTC
>NC_139947.1:7199309-7251809 GCF_963454915.1 Gymnoscopelus microlampas | reverse complement strand
AGGGACAGACAGACAGACAGACAGACAGACAGACAGGCTAGTAGGTTGGTTGGTGAGTGTGTGTGGAGAGCAGTGGTGGAAAAATGACTCAAGTGTTTTACTTAAGTAAAAGTATCAATACTGCAATATAGAAGTACTCGGTTACAAGTAAAAGTCCGTAATTAAAAATGTTCAATTAGCCTATGTATAAAATAGGGCTAAAGTGGTTAATGTATGTTTTATAATGTGGGAAAAGTGATGGAGGAAAATGGGGGGAGGGTTCACTCTGTTGTCATGACACACACACACACACACACACACACACACACACACACACACACACACACACACACACACACACACACACACACACACACACACACACACACACACACACACACACACACACACACACACACACACACACACACACACACACACACACCACAACAAAAACAGTACTGAACAGCCATAATTCTTACAAAAGCACATACTCAATGAGAAAGTTACATGGAAAGAATTAAGAAGAGGAAAATAGCCAACAAATGTATGACATGATGAGAAAATGTTTTAAAAATAAAATACATAGTATAATTTTAAGAATTCAGTTCTAAGAATATAACACTTTATGAATCTACATGAAACATGGTATTACAATGAAACAAATGACTGTCTTGTAATCTAATGTAACGTCTTCAAACTGCCACATGCAAACACAGTCATCATGTAGCTGTACCAACACACCAGCAAACTGATGATGATGGTTTCAGCACAGAGCTCTTTCACAGATCCAGTGTTTATAAAACTTACACGGTGCATCGTTCCATCCTCTTGGAGCTGAACCATTAACATAAAACTCAACACAATCTTGTTCTTCATGTCTTAAATGGTTGTTAGGTTGACCACGCATCCAGTACCTGGAGGAGTAGGAACATGTTTGTTTCATTAATTAAAATACCTTTACGTTACCTATACGTCTTCCACTCTACATGTTTTGTTTTTGTAATTACCTCAAATGATATTATAGATATTAGATGCAAATTAACTGGATAGTGAAGTAAACAACAGACATGTCTTAGTGACAGTGTAATAAGTTTGTATTTTGTAATAACATTTAATACAATTTAGAAGAATGAAGGTAAAATGAAGATGATCAGTCTTACGTTGGTGTGGTCAGTGCTGTTCCATCTACCCACTTAAATGATCCTTCTTCCTCACTGTCGGTCGAACCCAGCCACACTCTCTGGTTTAAACGTTCAACAATGTCCTGGACAGAAAAACGTCTGGTTACTGATGTACCAATCTGGGAACCCATCGGCCAAAATATTACTGTGTGTGAGCGATTACTGATGTACAAACTGTACACACACATGTTACTGATTTACAAATTGTGCACGCACACACGCACCATACCTGTTTTGTTTTGCTCTTTATGACAATCAGGTCTGATTGTCTGTCTCTACACCACTGTCTGCTCGCCTCCCAGTTTTTCCTCCGAGTAGAGATGTAATAACAACCTCTGTAAAATTTCAGCCATCCAGGTGATTCTAACAACAAAATAATATCAGCCACTGTTTTCGCCCCTCAAATTAATGACACATATAACAATGAAGAAAAACTGTGACGTATCACTGACCACAGAGTCTCCTCAGGCAATCTCTCTCTTCGGTCAGGTTGTTGGTCCTGTTCAGTAATTGGTCTCTCTCTTCGGTCAGGTTGTTGGTCCTGTCCAGTAATTGGTTGTAACTGTTCACTAGTTGTTCTCTCTCCAGCATGTTGGTCTGATCTGTATGGAAACAATATTTACAAAATGGGAAATCCACAATTTAAGAACACCCACATAAACTCCAACTGCCAATGCTGCTGCAGCTTTTGTTGATGCACGTACATCTATTACTACAACTAATATAGTTTAAGTGGTATCATACATGCTAATGTTATATCATCGTAAATATATAAAACATTCAGTGGTGGAAGAAGTGATCAGATTTTTTTATAAGAATGTATTAATAATCTGTCACAAGTAAAAGTCCTGTTTGAAGTATTGGCATCTAAATATCTTTCAAAGTACCAAAAGTAAAAGTACTCATTAGGCAGAATGTCCAATTTCACATTTCTTCAAAAGTTTTCAAAATCTGTCAAAATGCACATTGCGACACAATTGTAGATTGGCTGTTGACAAATAGATGAAGTATAGATTAGGGCTTATAATCCGTTAACGTATGTTTTTCAATGATAATCTAAATCTGAATAAGTAACTTGTAACTAAAGTTTTCAAATAATTGTAGAAGAGTTAAAAATGCAATATTTTCCCCTGAGAGGTAGTGGAGTAGAAGTATAAAGTATTGAAAAATGGGTGTAAAAAAACTTAATTAAAAGTACATCAAAATTGTGATTAAAGGGATATTTCACTTTCTCATAAACATTGGGTAATTTTATCATCTACTAGGCTTTTGAGAATACCCAAGACAGTTTTTAAGTTGCTTGATTCAGTATTTAGATATTTGATATTCATTTTATCAGACACGTTAAAACTCCATTTTAACCATGTTAGAAAACACCCGTCCTTGGTTCTGGTGACTGATATTGTCCTTCTAATACGTGGAGACAGTGTTTTTTCATTGTTTTGGGAAAATAAAATAAAATAAAATAAATGAAACACATAAAAAGTAATCGAAAAAACATATTAGGAGGGCAGGATGAGTCACCAAAACCAAGGACGGGTGTTTTTGATGAATCTAACATGTTAAGAATGGAGTTACAATGGGTTTGTATAGGAAGGGGGCGTGTCTGATAAAATGAATATCAAATATCTAAATTCTGAATCAAGCAACTTAAAAACTGTCTGGAGGGCTCACAAAAGCCTGAGTAGACGATAAAATGACCCAACATTTTTTTTAAAGTGAAATATCCCTTTAAGCATGGTACTTGATTTAAGGTACTTAGTTACTTTCAACCACTGAAAACATTGTCATTAAATATATTTTAATGAAGCGACTTACAGAGAGAGAGTGGGACAGCAACGTTGAGGAGAGCTAGAACAGCACAGAGCAATCCAACACCAACTCCAACCCGCCTGTTCCGTCTTATGTCTGGACACACACACACACACACACACACACACACACACACACACACAGTGAGAAAAGGAGTGAGATCAGTTAAAATCTTTGCTTCTTCTCTCAACTTTGTCACATCACAGTTACAGGAGTAACAGGTGTAAAGAAGTGGGTGAAATTCATTTAAAGAAATAAAATAAAATAGAAAAGAAACATGTTTAGTTTTAGTCTCTTACTAGACTTCAGTTTCTTCCGTAGTTGTGTAGCAACATTTTCATAGGTTGCATCATTTATCTGTTGGAGCTCAAGCTGGTCATAATGTCCTCCTTCCGCCATTTCTACTTCAATTCCTGTTGCTGGAGTCGGGGTGTCAACATTGTAGTTTATATGATGTTCCTCTTGGAGTGGATCTCTCTCCTCAGCTGCAGGCCAGGCGTCAATATCATCATAGCTTGTATCGTCCATCTCTGGGAGCTCAATGTTGTCAGAACGTTCAGCCACAGCTATTTGTACCTTAATGACTTCAATTGTTCTTGCAGGTATTTGATACGTATGTTCCACCTCTTAACAACAAACTGAAGACGTATCTTCACTGCCGTTAACGTAGACAGCACTGTTATATTTATATCACATGACAGCTCACACTCTGTGTACCAATGAAATCACCTCTCCTCTACCAAGCAGTAGTTTAACACTTGATCTTATCTGATGAAATTCATCTAGTTACTCATGAACATAAACCACACTGCGTATAGGCTGTACTGACGGGGGAAGCTAGAAGTGACCAGTTTTCCTCTAGCTTCATGATCTCTTTAAAGTTACATAAACACACATAACTGTCATCAATCAATCAATCAATCACTCAACCTTTGCATCAACACCAAAAAACCTGTAGAGATCTGTTAACAGGATTTACACAAGGGCCCAAAAGAGGGCCATTGGCCCTGTTAAGTCTATATATATAAAGTAAATGAGGTGCAATGCTTCTTAACCTTATTTCCTGTCCCCTTTGTCACCCTAACGTTTCTTGGTAAAACGCTAGCCTAGAACTGTTTACATGTTTGCAGAAATGCAGTTATCTACAGAATACATCTACTTCTGACTGACCGATTTACAAGACTTCCTGTAAATCGGGGAGGCTATAGCGCCCCGTGCGGGAGGCCATATTGCACCCGTGGTGAAAGCCTGCTGATGTTGCTCGGGTCCCTGTTAGCCACAGCACATCCTCCCATCAGCACATCTGTCTGACAATCCAGGATGTAGCAAAGGGGCCCTGCCGATGTCTTCGCTTATCTCATCTGATGAACTTTTGGACTTCACTCACTTACACATATAGGCATCATTTATTTGTGTAATAGCTACGCCCATACGAGACCGCCTCGGTGGGCTGTCCAACACTAATTCTGTCAATGTATATACAGTATGTCAATAAATTCAATAAATTAGAACATGTTGACTTGGATGCTTGTTTGAGACTCAAAGTGTTCCCGATCGATCGCTCCTCTTCTATGCCGCTTTAACTGAGACATCACCTTGTGTTTTCCTATGAACTTCTCTCATCCACTTCATCTGACCAGACTTTGAATGACCTAGAGAATAAAATCATTACAATGAGGCCATGAGCCCATTGTCTCATAATCCTCCTACAGTATGTTTGTCACATACCTGCTCAATCAGCAGGACCCTGCAGAGAATTGAATCCAGTGGTGTAAATTAACAAGTACAATTGTTAGGTATTTTTACTTTACCGGAGTATTTCCACTTTTTAATACTTTTACCTCGACTCCATTACATCTCAGGGGCTTTTTACTCCACAAAAAAAAATTGAAAAAAATATTTTTGAAAAAAAAAAAGTGAAATGTGTGCAAATCTTTTAATATATAAATGTTTTAAAGCGAAATTTTTAACTGAAATCTTTGCTTCTGGGGATTCTACAAATGTCTTCTAAATCCTAACAGTTTTAAAAGAAAATGTATTTGGCCGTGGACCCCCATCTCAAAATATGTTGTTCCAGGGACCCCCAGAAGTTGTTAAAAATGTTCGCTTTAAAAAATATGTATTACAAGATTTGCACAACTTTTCACTATTTTTCAGATAGCAGATCTACAAGTTCATAGTATATCTGCTACTTTTTGAATAGCCAAAGAAATCTGAAAATGCGTTCCCGGTCTTAAAGGGTTAAGAGTCCATTCGATTACATTTGTACACTCAGTACTAGTTAAATAAACACTGAGGATTTTACAGTGTAGAATGGGGCCCCGGAGATTAAAAATGGCATCAAATGTTAAGTCTGTGGTCTGATGCATATCAAACTGGGGGTCCTTGAAAAGAGAAGGTGCTCACTGTGCTAAAAAATGAAGTACTGAGTCTGTGTCGTATTTTTTTTCTTCATAGTCTTTTTAATTAGTATCATACACAAGCATGTTTCTATTAAAACACATTTATATCAACAGAATTCAAACAAATTAAGTACCAACAGATTAAGGAACATAGCGGTGGTCTGGCGAGTTGACTCACGGTACACTTGACATTTACGACAACCAATTTCCATCCATAGCATGCTGTAGTTCGTTTTGTTTTCAAGGAAGCCATTTTGATTGGGGGGAAATTATTATCTAATTGCACATTTTTCAGACCTATAATTACGATCTAGATTCGATTCAAGGACATCTTTTTTAAGTCAGTCTTTATTACTGTTTACAATATCAACACCATAAAATGAGTCTAGCCAAGGATAGTCCCTTATCCTTGGCTAGAAAAGAATAGTGAAATCGGGTTATTATTCCAAAAATAAACAAACTGTATTAAGTTTGGGGGAAATTGTCTGCATTGCCAAGTATACCACGAGTCCTAAAACAAAACATGAAATAATACCAATATGGCCCTTTAAAAGAGACAGATCAACCTCTTGACCCAGTAAACCACACACACACACACACACACACAATCTCACACAACACCACACACTAACACACACTTGCTGAGCGTGCGCGCACACACACACACATGGTGTGCGTGGTAGAAATATAATTAACATTATGCGACCGGTGACAAGATATGACTGCAGTACATCTCGTACATCATGTATTAAAAATCATATCTAATTGCTGGATTATTCCGTATATATACTATAGCATTAATGCATTGTTGTTAACCTTGGAGGACACGTTGCAGTCCCATTGGACAGTCCTGTACGAGGTTGTAAATAAGGATACGTATTGTGTCGTATTTTTAGTGTTTTTTTCTTTTCTTTCCCCAGCAGGTTGTGATGGTAAAGTGTTGTGTGAGAGTGTGTGTGTGTGTGTGTGTGTGTGTGTGTGTGTGTGTGTGTGTGTGTGTGTGTGTCTGGTCTTTGCAGGTTAACTGTCAAATAATATAAAATAAAATAATTGCTTTAAGAATCATTTATACTCCGCCACACGTCGGTGTCGCTCACCACCATGAAAATGAACATAATAAATTAAGCTTGATTCATGCTTTGTTGTAAGACGGTGTCGCCAGTCGTACGATAGCCGATCTACTTAAGCCTGGCTTATAGATCAAGGATTCTCAACCTTTTCAGGCCGTGACAAGCACTTGGAAGTATAGGAGTTGAGGCATTACATTTAGTTTGACTCGGTTCCACTGACAAATATTGTGAAAATAGCCAAAACAACAAGCTCACAACGCCTCGCATTGCGAAGCGCTGTGAGGCTATTTTTTTTTAATTATTGTCTCTTTCTTAAATAATATTTGACAATTTGGCCAATGTTTGACGATTTATTTATAGTATAGTTTGTTGGTTACTTTTGACGTAGTAATGGTCTCATTATTAGTTTATTTATTTTTTCATTTTACAAAAGGTCTCAAAAGTCCTTAAATTCTCACTTTAGAAATGTGCAGATACCCTGTGTACACTTATACTGTATGTTGGTTTGTTTACTGTTGAGTGAGAAAACAATGTTGCACATTATGATAGTCAAAAAAAACATTGGGGCCCTTCTGGGGCTCCTGACCCCCAGTTAGGGGACCATTGTTATAGATCGCACCGCATTGTGAGCTTGTAGATCGGTTACTTTCGGGCGAGCGACACCATGGTAAGACAGAGTATAAATTCAACTGTAATTCATCAGGACCCACAGATAAACACCTCCCTGTCTCTCGGCATGCAGGAAAAAAAAAAAGGACCAGTCTGTCTGATATGATCAATAACCAATAATCACTGTGCTGGCTGATCAACTGATCAAATCGATAGAAAGGCTCAGTGTGGACCAGAACAGAGCCACACACTGGAACGCCCTACTACAGTACATCTGGACTCTACTGGATCGATCCAGATTTCCATACTAATCCACATTAGCCACCAGTCATCCTGGTGGAAATAGAATGTATTGTACATTTGTATGTTCTATCAAGAGGAAATGGAGCCTCCTTTAGATGCACGGCTCCAGAGCAGTGATTCTCAACCATTTCAGGCTGTGACCCCCCCCAAAATAATCATATTTGAACAGGGGACCCCCCATTTTGTTTGACTCCGTTCCACAGACAAATATTGTGAAAATAGCCGATCTACAAGCTCACAAAGCCCCGCGTTGCGAGGCGTTGTGAGCTTGTAGATCAGCTATTTTCAAAATGTTTGCCTCTTTATTATGTTATTTGACAATTTGGTTTGTTGATTACTTTTGATGCAGTAATGGTCTTCTTTTCTTTTGGAATTATAAAGGTCTTAAAAGTCCTTAAATTGTCACTTCACTATCATCTGCGGACCACCCCTGGGGGTCCCGACCCACAGGTTGAGAACCACTGCTCTAGAGCAGTGAGAAACAGCTAGCCTGGTTTCTAATTCAGGATCAAACCCAACAGGTCCGTGATCAGTTCCACCATGTTGAGAACACTGGGATCCAAAACCATCGTTCTCTCAAACGTGGCACCTGTAGTCCCAGAGTTTTCAGAAGGAGGCGTACATGTTTCCGGCATGATTGGCTCGGCGGCAGATTTGAACTGGAACTATATAAGGTTTCATGTGCATTTCCGGTGCAACTGACTGACTACAGATAAGGGACATACTGCGTAATCCCCGTTTGGCCCTGTAGGAGCCAGACTGAACCTGTTTGGCCCTGTATCATAAACCAGGCTAGTTGAGTGACGGTAGAATAACACAGACTGACTGACTGACTGACTGACTGTCACCTCAACGCATGGAGACCATTCAGCCCCTCGCCATCAATCGCTTTTACTGGCCGAGTCAACCGCGGCTTACTAACTCGTGGGTGCGCTTGTTGGCACGTGAGGCCATCGGGCTGCCCGGTGCGCCTCACGAGTGTTAAAGGCCTCGATGCACCTGCCTTGTTTTCAAGTGAAGGACCACGAGCCTCGGGGCCTCGCTGTCGGCCCACCTGCCTTGTTGTCAAGTGATTTAAAAAGTCATGCATTTGCTGTAAAACCTTGCACGTACGCAAAGACGTCGAGCGAACCAAAAAAACAGCGCTCTCTCTCCACACGCGTCAGCCAATCACGTCGGAACCAAGTTGGCATAGTTAACGACTATTCCATCTAAAACATACATCTTCCTCTTCCTGGGTGTCCTGCAGTGTGATTGGCCGCTGTTCCCCCGACATATGAACCAATAAAAGGACATAGTTTAGTGAAATGATGTACGCGTTATTGGCGATGATGCTCTTAGCTTTAACTTCATATTTTACACTTCACACATCTACATCTTCATCTCGTGACGGGAAATGTTCAATATAATATAATACATATACATAAAATGTAGTCCTTTGTGTAACAGAATATTCTTTTCATATTTTCCAAGGCTTTTTATGTTATTAAAAAACCTTTCAAGACCTGGAAACGATGAAATTCATAACAAACTGAACCAGACTAGCTCTATTTATCCCAGATATAGAGTTAGACTGGCCTCGTTTGGCCCAGACATGAAGAGCAGTCTACTAATAAAAACATGAACATCTCTAATCTCCATAGTTTTGCTTTTTTACAGAGCTATCCCATCCCCCAGCCCTAGGTCACATGACACACCTGGTCCAATCAGCTGGCATTCTCAAGAAAACACTGAACTCTGGGTAATGAAGTCCAGAGTGTTCTCGTCAAAGTCAAAAACAAACGGTAAAAATAACAACAATCATAAAAAAAAAAAAGAATAAGAAAAGCTTCTTACAGAATATGAACAGATTGATCATAATTATGTTCTTCAGTTAACTGACCACGTTTAGTCACTACATTATCATTATTATTATTATTATCTTACAAAAACAAAATGAACAGTGCAATCAAAAAGGATTTAAACTCTCACTCGGTCTGCAGGAGAGAGAGAGAGAGAGAAGAGAGACGGGGACTTGAAAGATAAGAGAGGAAGGAAAAAAGAGAAGGATAGAGGGACGAGAAGAGGATAAATTAGCAGGTTGGAGGTGTAACGTGAAACAGAGGAATGGATGGATGGATGATGGGGGGGATGTACGGAGAGAGGTAGGGAGGAAAGGATAGACTGATAGAGGGGATGAATGGAGGACGATGAGGAGGGATGGATGGATAGACTGATGAATTAAGACCACTTAAAGCGTTGACCCACTTGACCACAAAATAATTCTAAATTATTTCATGAATAGAAGCTCCTACAAGCCCACTGCTTTGATGTTTGCGCAGGAAAGTAAACAGCCAAGAGGCTATTTACTTTCCTGCGCAAACATCAAGCACGCCCAGGATCGCAGACTGACAACAAACTCCACTATTGCCGAGGGCGAACGTACAAACCGCTCCTTTTTTGATCTGCCATTTCTGCTAGTTTTAGAACAGGGGTCTTCAAACAGGTGGTCCGTGACCCCTAGGGGGTGCTCAGAGTTACTACAGGGGGTGGGCCGCCACATCTTTTTGTGAAATGATTTTTATGTTTTACATTAACCACTTGAACCCTAGCATCACTATTCTGAGGAGGACTTTTGCCAAAAATAGCCGATCTACAAGCGCGAGGCGTTGTGAGCTTGTAGATCGGCTATTTTTGGCAAAGAGGTTTAGGTGTAGAGGAGAAAAAGAAAGACCAAGTAAAAAAAAAAAGTTAAACTGAAACACAATTTTATACAATATAAAGGGGGTCCCTGCTTCATTCTCTCTCTCTCTCAGCTAGGGGGTCCTTAGCCTGAAAACGTTGAAGACCCCTGTTTTAGAATATTGACAAAATTGTAGGGCTGTCACGATTACAAATTTAACTTGACGATTAATTGTTGCTCAAATAATTGCGATTGACGATTTCCTTGTGTGTTTGGCCATTGAACATATGAATAACAGTTTTATTTCTGTTCGCCTTTTAGGTTTTGTAATATAAAATTGCACGGGGCAGATATGACAAATAATTAAATATACCAAGGAATTATTGACATATTTAATCATTTCATACATGTAAAACATAGCAGAAATAGCTGATCTACAAGCTTACAACGCGTCACGAAGTCCAAATGGACCCGTCCAGGTCTGTAACTCTTGAGTTATGGGGGTCCTTGAAATGAAAAAGTCTGAGAAGTGGGGTCCTTGGGTGGGTTCCAGGGGGTCCCCAGCAAAATGTGCTAATAAAGCATCACAATAACATTAACCACTTTAAGCTTTTATACTTTGGCTATTAAAAAAAAAGCAGATCTACAAGCACCGAGTGCCGCGATATGAGCTTGTAGATCTGCTATTTTTGAAAAGTTCTGAAAATGTGTGCAAACCCTTGAATATATTTTTAAAGCGAACATCTCAAATTCAATTCCCATGTTGTGCCAGGGACCCCCCCTTCTGGGGGGGTCCCTGGCACAACATATTTTCAGGTGGGGGTCCGCGGCCACATGCATATCAATTTTGGGGTCCGCGGGCACGAAAACGTTTGAGAACCCGGTGCTCTAGAATGAAGGAAAGAAAACAGACAAGATGGACCAGAAGAAGTAAAAAAAAAGAGGGGTGTGGAGAGGTAGAGGGGTATACAGAGAGAGAGATGGATGGATATGTAACAGACGGAGGTGTAGAAAGCTATTTGCTGGTTGAGCGACGAGGACAAAAGGCGGGGGGGGGGGGGGGGGGGGTTGTTATGTGGGGAAATGGGAGGAGGGAGTCCCTCTGATAAAAACCAGTATGGAGGCTTAAGTTTTCCAGTATCAAACCAGTATGGATGCTCTACTGTACAACGTGGTGTCACGTGACCACCCATATATGGTATTAAATGACAAATCTGTTTTTATGTAGTGGGATGAACTGGTCAATCCCCTACTGGTTATAGTGGGAGGCTTAGGTTAGGACTTGGGGGTAGAGAGGGCGGTGTGTGTGTGTGTGTGTGTGTGTGTGTGTGTGTGTGTGTGTGTGTGTGTGTGTGTGTGTGTGTGTGTGTGTGTGTGTGTGCCTGTGTGTGTGTGTGTGTGTGTGTGTGTGTGTGTGTGTGTGTGTGTGTACGTGTGTAAGGGGAAGGTACATTTCATGGATGGGGCTTGGGGAAGGTGGGTGTGTCTTTTCTCAGGAAGTCCTCTTGGTTCGAGAGTGTTGGATCAACCACTGAAGAGTGATGTCTGGAGAGAGAGACAGAGAGAGAGAGAGAGAGGGGGGGGGGGGGCAGAGAGAGAGAGATAAATGGATAAGTGTGTGTCAAACAATAGGCTCTATTCACAGCAGCCATAGTATGAAGAAATGCACAGGTGTTACCAATGATACTAATGAAGGCTCTGTTCCATTCTGGTCAAACAAAGTCAGAGTGATGATATTGTGCATGTTGGCTCACTGGAAACACTCTGTTACACCAGTGGGTCTAAAGTTGGGGTCCAGGGACCCTCATGGGCTTCCAAATGGCCCCTTACGGGTGTGTAACTCTGAGAGTGTACAAATGGAACCAAATGGACCTGTAAGGGTCCATTTGGTTCCATTTGTACACTCTCAGAGTTATGGGGGTCGTGGAAACCACTGTGCTACACTAAATGGAACAGAGCCTTCATTAGTATCATTGGTAACACCTGTGAAGGAAGTGATAATATGGCTGCTGTGCATAGAGCCTATTAGTGTCCTCTTTTGCAAGAGCGGTGAACAAACGTGTGTGTGTGTGTGTGTGTGTGTGTGTGTGCTACCAATGTTGTCCTTCTCCTTGCATGAGATAGAGTAGCAGCAAATCTCTCTGTCCTGGATGGCTGACAAGTTCCTACAACACAAACACACACACACACGGTTAATGCAATCTATGTAATCATGTTGCTTTTATCAATACATCAAAGAAAATACTACCAATATATAACTACAATTACACTACTATTAACTACAACTATATAAAACAAAAATCAGTGTTTGGCAGAGACAGTGGTCAGGACCGAAGCGCTGGGGTGTGTGTGTGTGTGTGTGTGTGTGTGTGTGTGTGTGTGTGTGTGTGTGTGTGTGTGTGTGTGTGTGTGTGTGTGTGTGTGTGTGTGTGTATATAGCCTGTAGACTTACATCCTCTCTATGAGTTCCTTTTCATCCAGTGCTCCTGGTAAGTCTCTCTTATTACCAAGTACCAACACCTACACAGACAGACACACAAACATACATACAGACAGAATACAATTACAGTGTAGGTTAGGTTACTGCAAGGTAAGTTAGGTTAACATAGTTATCTCCACCAGGGCAGGGGCGGAGGTATTGTTTTCCCACTTGCGTCTGTGCGTGTGTGAGCGTGCAATGTGTTTATGTATGGCTAATCTCACGAACCACACTGATCAAGCGTCATATTTCTCGTGCAAACTGCCGGAAGGTCTAGGAATTAAAATTCCACATTCTAAGCACTTTTATTCTTATTGGTGAAGTTGCTAAAGATTGCCGTTTAGAGACGAGCCTATAGGCTCTATGCACAGCAGCCATATTATCACTTCTTTCACAGGTGTTACCAATGATACTAATGAAGGCTCTGTTCCATTTAGTGTAGCACAGTGGTTTCCACGACCCCCATAACTCTGAGAGTGTACAAATGGAACCGTAAGGGTTACACATCCGTAAGGGGCCATTTGGAAGCCCATGAGGGTCCCTGGACCCCAACTTTAGACCCACTGGTGTAGCAGAGTGTTTCCAGTGAGCCAACATGCACAATATCAGCACCCTGACTCTGTTTGACCAGAATGGAACAGAGCCTTCATTAGTATTATTGGTAACACCTGTGAATGTCTTCAAAATATGGCTGCTGTGAATAGAGCCTATTGCCCACCGCCTTGCATTGCCTCTCTTCCACACGAAACGTCAGCGATGCACACCACATATGGTGGGAGAGAGACAAAGATATAGCCAGACAGAGAGAGAGATACAGTTTGACGTTACTGCATCTGACAGTGTAAAGCCCAATTTGTACTTGTTCGTATGATGGTATCACGCTGGAAAATTGTGTAAGTTCACAACACTTTGCATCCGTGACTCTGTGAGTACTAAGCTGTCAGTACTATATTGTTTATAGATTGTTCTAATGGTACTTACAGGAATACCCTGAAGCTGAGGTTTGTCCAGTAAATTGTGGAGTTCATTCTTGGAGGCTTCAATCTTCTCTGGGTCAGCTGCATCTACCATGTAACTACAACACGCACGCAGACACACACACACACACAAAATAAAGTCACAAATACAGTACTATACACATAATACTATGTAGGGATGTGCATGTCTGACCAAAAACATTTTATAAAGCCTGCTGTGCTTAAGGATTTAAATAACGTAACACAAGATAATGCATACACACTGTAATGTCACAGTCATACGCTTATAACAATTATCTTTTTGCGGTTTGCAGTTGCTGCTCAAAAGTGGCCACGGTGGGCGTTTCACTCAAGTTTTGTGTTACATAATAATGACTGAGGGCCTTCTTTATGCTTACTGGTATATTGACCAAGACATTGTTCTACGGTCATGCAAACTCTACTTAAATAACCTGTTCAAAACCATGCGTGGTGTAGTGTTGATTTTGACAGCAAATTTGTATTCAGTTTTAGTCATAGTTTTGAATCAAATTCCATTTAGTTTTAGTTATATTTTAGTCATCTGTTTTACTGTTACTATAGTTTTAGCTGAATAAATATCATAAGATTATTGTCGACTAAATCTACAGTTGATTTGGTCGACTAAAATGTATTTTGGCGGTGCCTTGATGGCGTCGTAATGGCTGATTTTACACTTGCTTGCATGCGCAACACCCGAGCGCAACCAAACATAAAATGACTTGTCTTTTAGTTCCACTGGATCTCTTCTCCACTCTTCCCTCACTAACATTTTAGTCTAGTTTTTATTTGTTGACGAAATTGTCAATATATTTAGTCTTAGCTGTTATTTCATCAGTGACAAAAGGTAGTCGACGAACATTTTTCGTCATAGTTTCAGTCGACGAAATCAACACTACTGAGGCCCTTCTTTATGCTTACTGGTACTGACCAAGACATTGTTTTACGGCCATGCAAACTCTACTTAAATAACCCGTTCAAACCCATGTGTGGTGGAGGAGTATTTGGCTGTACAAACACTGTGCCGCTGTATCTGAGCTGTTGGTCAAACTGAATCACAAACAGAAACTAAATGAATCTTAAGTCTAAAAAAGGCTGCATTATGTACCAGCCAAGCCCAGCCGCATAGCAGTAGGTGGAGGAAGTGAAACTTAGAATGTTCCCGTCATAACGTCTCTTCCATGTCTCAGCAGGACTCAAGACTAACTTTCTAGTTGGTTGCACTGGTCTGGTACGCCTAACTTTCTCATATAGCAGCACCAGCATAATTTAGGGTGCTCCCACACATACAGTACACACACACACACACACACACACACACACACACAGACAGATAGACCTGATGAATATAAAGGTACATTTTTAGTTGCACTAGACAGATTTTTAGGTGCATGAGCATCAGTGGTGGAAAAAGTACTATTTTTTACTTAAGTAAAAGTATCAATACTGCAGTGTAGAAATACTCCGTTTTATCCATTGCAGACAGACAGTCACTGTGCTTGCATAATATCCACGACCCACACGTGTTCGGGTCCCTTTATCGACAATTGGGTCCGTCTTGGTTCAGATTCTATCAGTGACACCTCGGAAAATCCCGGTTCTGTTTATCAACACCGAGCGAACCACCCTACTCAGCGCTGATTAGGAGGAGACACAGCTGTGTCTCTCAGCTGTGTTGTGGCGTATCAGAAATAGCAGACATACAAGCTCACAACGCGGCGCGTTGCAACGTGCTGTGAGCTTGTAGCTCTGATATTTTCAGATAATCTATAACTGGAGCGTGCAGCAGAGCAGTCTGTCGGAATTAAACCACCATCATGATAAAAACTTTAAATGATTATGATTTTAATGGTTGTAGCCAACTACTTTATGCAAATAATATGAATAATAGGCTTAAATGATAAAATAGCCTAATAACAGCATTTTCCCAACGGTGTTTATAATTACCGGCCAATTAAACATTTTACCGGTCAATGGCCGGTAAATACCGGCTAACGGAATCCCTGCCCATGACAATGTTGTGCTACTGTAGACATTTAAAGCGACTTTGGGTACTTAAAAGAGCTATTATGATGATGATTATCTTTTTTTCCCACAAGCGGGGCGGGTTGAGCCATAGATTTATATATGGGTTCGTTGTTGGTTCTACAATGGTGGTGTGCAAAAAATCTATTAGACTTTTTGTGTCGATTCATAAGAAATTACAACAAAAAAAATGGATTGCCCGGCCCTAAGTGTGGAGTGGACACTTACACGATGGCACTGACTCCTCGACAGTACCTCTCCCACATGCTTCTGAAACGAGGCTGACCGCCTATGTCCCACAACTAGAGAGAGAGAGAGAGAGAGCGAGAGACAGAGAGAAAGAGAGAGAGAGAGAGAGAGAGAGAGAGAGAGAGAGAGAGAGACAGAGACAGAGACAGAGAGAGAGAGAGAGAGAGAGAGAGAGAGAGAGACAGAGAGAGAGAGAGAAACACAGAGAGAGAGAGAGGGAGAGAGAAATACAGAGAGAGAAACACAGAAAGAGAGCCGGCAGAACAGTTAAATCAAGACAGCCCTCCATATAAATCCCACAGCTATTGAGCAAGGCAGAGAGGGAGGGGTGCTACCAACCTTGATGGTGACGTTTCCCTTGGTGATTTTCCTCATGTTGAAGCCCACTGTAGGGATCATGTCTTCACTGAACTGTCCCGACTGAAACACACACACAAACAATTATTTATATTTATATACTAGCTGATCTCTCAGCATTTCTTGGGAGAAATAGACATAAAGTACTTGCAAGCCAGTCTATGACAATACTAATGTCAGAGGCTAACTATGTAGTGACGCCATAGAAGACTAATGTCACATTAGTCATCTATGGCGTCACTACTTCAGCCCAATCTGCCTCTCCATGGACTTCCAGTGTAAAATTAAAGGGGGTGTTAGTGATATTTTGTTAAAATAAGTGTCAATAGCTTCCATAGGCAGAGGGGGGGGGAGTTGCGGGACCTGTGCATTTAGTTAATTCCTGCAAATGTAACCGATATTTTGAACCAGTAACCGACGTAATCTTCCTAGGTTAACAGCTCGATCTTCAAGCTGTGAACTTGCAGATCGGCAATTTTCTGTGCACAACACCACATGGTACGATGAAGTATAAACATACATCACCACCAGACCTATTAAGTACTGGAAAAAATGTCTCTACTTGTCTTTCCTCATCTCCACATCTCTCTGTTCTGTCTCCATTCTTCTTCCCTCTTCCACGTTTTGTTTGTCACCTGGTTCTTTTCGCTCCTATCAATCTCTGTTTCTGTGAAGTGTATTATCTTTTTCATATTATCATTATAATCATTATAATAATTATACTTTACTTTATTACTTTGCGTCTTTGTCCCTTGCGTATTCTGACTTTCCAAGGAGAGACGTGTACTGTCGGCACAGATATTCATAGGCCTCTTACCTAATGTGCCACTCATACATAAAACCTACATTAGAATGAACTACTATACTTCTTTTTTAAATTAGGGTTAAAACTGCCCATACTGCACTATACAGTTTCTGTCCATCTCTCGTCCCCTGCTCTGTCTCTCTCTCACACACACACACATCCATTCCTTAGATTGGAGCAGAGCAACACAACGCGAAGGCTGAGTAATACTGTATATCAATATTATGTCGATATCATGATATGACACTACCCTACTCAGATACCCTGAAGAAGGCCGCTTGTCGGTCCGAAACGTTGGTTTCCCTGTGATTATTATTTAAAAAGTTGGCATCGGCAGCTACGAGTGTGCGGCTCTACTTCTTTTTCTTCATTCAGTGTTTTTGCCGTGAGCTGGCACCTCATGAGGACTGGTGTGCTGTGCACCCTCTGAAAAATGACACTACATATCGTCTGGGATTTTGAAGATAGTAATATCGCACACTTTTACACTTTTTTTGTGTAAGCGCGCGCACACACACACACACACACACACACACACACACACGCACTGACTGAACTCTGTACTGTGTACAATATACGATACTTGTTTACACTCTATCGTATTGCTGTATATTGTTTATGGTTTGTTTGCACAGTGGACTGCACTTTGAGTGCTGCTATTATTGATTTTTTATTTCATTTGAGTTGTTACAACTATTGTTTTAAACCCGTCCCGGCCCGTTAATGCTTAAGTTGTCTTGCACTGACTGCAGTACAATCATATGGCAATAATGTTTCTCTATGTTATATCACATTCATCATTTCAGCAGATCCCCATGTTAAAACAGTACAATATAGTAACAATATAGAGCTATTTAACACTTATTTTAAGAACAAAACACCACTTACACCAACTTAAATACATGAATACGTGAACACAACATGCACACAGCAAATTATGAGCAGATGAAATGCATGACGCATGTCACTTAGGCTTATTGTTTTCTTGACCACACGGTTAAAATGTAATTTAGATTATTTAGACAGATGCCAGGTTCATTGGTTACCTGTTATCCTATCCTAAAGTTCCTATCATTTTTTTAATAGTATTATTGTTTAGACCAGGGGTCTTCAACAGGGGGTCCGGGACCGCTAGGGGGTCCTCAGAGTTACTACAGGGGGTCCGCCAAATCTTTGTGTGATATGATTTTTCTTTTTACCTTAACCACTTGAAACCTAGCATGCCTTTTCTGAGGAGAACTTTAGCCAAAAATAGCAGATCTACAAGCTCACAACGCCTCACGCTGCGAGGCGTTGTGGGCTTGCAGATCTGCTATTTTTGGCAAAGAGGTATTGGTGTCGAGGGAAAAAAAGAGCAGCAAAATTTGATCTGAAACACAATTTTATTCAATATAGAGGGGGTCCATGCTTCATCTCTATCTCAGCTAGGGGTCCTTGGCCTGAAAACGTTGAAGACCCCTGGTTTAGACTGATGCTAAAGCAACTTAGATGCTATCTGCCTCTAAGTTGCAATACCCTCCATTGACAGCCCATTCACGAAACAGGAAGGTCCTATCTGATTGTATTGAATCACGATAAACTCACCGGATAGCTTGGGTTATCCTATTTGTCTCTGTCAAGTCTTAAGTTTCATAGAAATTGACCGTAGACCTACTTTCTGTCAATACATTTCGTGCAGTTGATTCTTTTTCTATGTGTTAAAGTTGTTGGTCCTGCGTACCACCCGTTTTTGACTTGCACATAATGCAGGAGGCAGCAGGACGTTGCGATATTGAAAACGAGTTCCTCCAAACTGAAACTCGCTTTACCTGTGATCCTAATTTACCGAGGCATCTCTCACTCTCTCTGCATTCTATGTCTGACAAGCACATGGAATTGTAGGCATTACATTTAGTTTGACTCGGTTCCACAGATAAATATTGAGATTATAGTCAAACTACAAGCTCATAACGCCTCACAAGATCGACTATTTTCACAATATCTGCCTCTTTCTTACGTAATGTTTGACAATTTGGCCTTAATAAGGTATTAAAAGTCATTACATTGTAACTTTATAAGTGTGCAGATACCCTGTATACACTTCTACTGTAAGTTGGTTTGTTTACTGTTGAGAGAGAAAACAATGTTGCACATTAAGCTAACCATCTGGGGACCCCCCAAAATCATTTGGCCCCCACTTTTGGGAACCGCTGTGGTAAAGCACCCCCACAACACAGTAATAGTATGAACACACACACACACACACACACACACACACACACACACACACACACACATGCATGTTTTGAACACACATAAACACATGAATATCATGAACACAACACAATATACACACATTCATATTATGTAGACATAAACACACATATTAAACACATGAATATCATGAACATAACACATAGATACACACACACACACACACACACACACAAATATTATGAACACATAGACACACATAACAAACACAAGCATATCATGAGCACAACACATAAACACATGAATATCAAGAACACAATACACACACACACACACACACACACACACACACTAAAGAAATGAATGTTATCAGCATCATAACATTTACAATTGTCACACACACACACACACACACACACACACACACACACACACACACACACACAGAGTGCACGCACCGCTATGACGTTGACGAAGGTGGTCTTCCCGGAGTACTGCAGGCCCACCAGAGTGAGCTCCATCTCCTCCTTCCAGAACAGAGCCTTGAACCAGTCCAGCAGCTTGTTGATCAGCGCTATCATGTCTAGTTAATGCTAATGCTAACGCTAACACTACGGTGGTGGGGTAAGGTATAACAGGGGGGGGCTAAATGCTAGGCTAGGCTAGCGGGGCTAACGCAGTGACTGTATGACTGACTGACTGACTGACTGACAGCGACACGACGACGGACCCAGGCTGTAGTGGTAACGTAGAGGAGGAGAGGAACCCGTCACCTTGTTGTTGTTTATCGTTTATTGTTTAGTATGTTTATGTTGTTTTTTTTGTGTGTCCGTTGGTTTGTTTACTCCTCCTCCGTCTTGTCGTCTCTCTCCGCTCTCTCTCTGCTCTGTGGCTCCGCCTCCGTCCTTCTTCCGCGTTGGGGTGGGGTTTGGATGGAAGGAGCGACGTTGCCAGGTTTTGGGTGAGAAATAAGCAGCCTAGCCAAGGTAGGTCTTGGGAAAACAAGCCCCAAAACCCTGCATTGGCTATTTTGAAAATAGTCGCGTCACTTCTTGCCCGTGTCCCGTGTGCCACTGGTCGCATAGATCTGCTATTCTAACAACGACACATCTGCTATTCATCAAAAATGTGGAATGCCCTACCAAAAGGAGTAAAGGAGTGTAAAACCCTACTCACTTTCAAAACTGCCCTAAAGATACACCTTCAGGAGGCTGCAATTCGAAAATGGCCCCTGTCTAAGTCTTAACCTACCCCCCTACCCCCCCCCTATTTATTTTTCTTCTCTTGTCATTTTTTTTTTCACTCTTCATACCAGTAACCTGTAAGCTGATTGTATGACATTCTGTATAGTAGTGTGTATATCTGTCTGTCTGTCTCTTATATGTCATCATGATTTGTGTGCATGGGGATCTCATCTTAAACAAGCTCAGTGCTTAATGAGTCTCCCAGTTTAGTAGACCTTGTATTGTGAATTTGTACTTCCATGTACTGATGTTCTCATGTCTTACTAAATAAAGTACATCAGTCAATCAATCAATCAATCAATCAATCAATCAATCAATCAAACAAGGGCTCCCTAGCACAAAACAGTTTTAGAAGGGGTTTAGGGACAAATACATATTAACTAATTAATTGCCATTGACTTGAGGGTCCATGGCATGACAATATTTGTTTAAATAATAATAATACAAACATTGGAAACAAGCCCAAATAAGCAACTTACTTTAGAAAAAACGCAACCCGGCCGCAACTACCAATATTTACAAGCAACTTTACAGAAAAACAAGCACTAAGTCACTTGTAATAAGCAGACATGGCAACACTAAAGGAGGAGTCGAGGAGAGGGGAGAAAAGAGGAAACCGAGGATGGGAAAGAGGTTTTGTCTGGTGTTACCACTGCCCCCTAACGGTAGGATAACACAGTGGCGAGAACTTTTTCATGTCAACCCCCATCTGAAAATATTTTGTGCCAGTTGTACAGGCAGATACCATACAATATTACTGTTATTAAAATGTTTAAAAAAAAAACATTTCAACGTTTAATAGCCAAACTACAAGCTCACATCAGACCTCAATGGAAATAGTCCCTGGGCCTTTTGGGGTTATCCTTTTAGCATCCTTTTGTATAAATCTGTACCATTGTACATTTTTTTGCAAACTGTTAATAAAGTATTCAATCAATCAATCAATTACAATGATCTAGTTTCTACAAGCTTGTAGATCGGCTAACCTTATATAGGCCTACAGTACCAGTAGCAGTAATGAGATGTTTAAAGTTCTTATTCCTTATTATACCGAAATCTGAGCTTTTGAAAAATCTGTAAAATATGACTACAATGTTTCAGATCAGATTAATGGCTTCTGTTATATAGTGATATGGTATGTATTTGTATTTGACTTAAAATAAAATAATTATTCGATCCTGTACTTGATTGGGATTCCAATTCCCAGGTCTCTGCCTTGACTGCCCAGCTGAAAAAAAGACCTAGACTAGACTATATACCGCAACTGATTTTTATTAAGAAATAAACAGCAACAACACACAACATTGCATTCCTCTCCCTCTCTCTCTCTCACTCACTCACTCACTCACTCACTCACTCACTCACTCACTCACTCACTCACTCACTCACTCACTCACTCACTCACTCACTCACTCACTCACTCACTCACTCACTCACTCACTCTCTCTCTCTCTCTCTCTCTCTCTCTCTCTCTCTCTCTCTCTCTCTCTCTCTCTCTCTCTCACACACACACACACACACACACACACACACACACACACACACACACACACACACACACACACACACACACACACACACACACCTGGACAAACACACACACCTGGACAAATAATATGAGCTGTGTAAATGGACACACCACAAAATACACCACATTTGCATCACATTAGTTAACTTATAGCTTATGGAAAGAGAGTTTCTCTGCAGTATACACAGTACAACCCTGAGTGCTTAAAGGTGCTACATGGGACATGTTTCTTTAAATAAGTAACATAATAAGTGTTAAAGGGGCTACACCATGAATTTCATTTTTTTTTAGGTTTTTAGTATTTTTTGGGCTCCCCAGTGTCTCTTGTACCCAAAAAAAATATTTTTCTTTAACATTCAGTCATTCATGCTCATTTCATGGATTTATTTATTTATTTATTTATTTATTTATTTAACAGGGACAATGCACATTGATCAACATGTCAGTTATTCACGTCCATGTAAATGAGCCAGAGTTAGCCAGAGTTGGCTAATTTTCATCTGTAGTCCCTGAGCAGGCTATTAAAGTGGCATAGTTATCTATACAAAAAGAGACATCATCGTCGACAATACAAAACAAGTAGACATAGTATAGAAGACAAAACAAATACAGTAAAATATGAGAAGACACAGTGATTAATGGAGCTGATATTTACCCGTGATTACAAATTTGGTTAGCTTTAAGCCATCTTAAGGTTGAATTTAAAGGTTAGATAGTTGGTAGTCTCTCTTACTTCGGTAGGGAGACTGTTCCAGTGATGGGAGGCTCTAACAGAGAAGACTGTTTTACCAAAGACACTCTGTCTGAATGGCACCTCACAGTCTCCTCTGGTAGTTGCCCTTGTTGTTCTGTCACCACTTTCTCTTCGCTCTATGAACTGTTTTAGTGGTGGAGGTGCAAGCCCATTTAAAACCTTAAAAATGAGACAAGCGTCTGCAAAATGTTTAAAGCCATCAAAATTAAATAAGTTATACTTTTGAACTGTATGGCAATGGTGGTACCGGTTGGGTTTTTGATCAAGTGTTTTTAGTGCCTGTTTGTAAAGTGATTCTATGGGTTTGATAGTTGTTTGATTTGTCTGTGACCAGGTTGTGAAGCAGTATGTGATGTGTGAGAAAATCATAGCATGCATGAAGAGTTTGGCTGCGTCTGTTGTTAGGTATGGTCTTATGTGCCTGAAATTAGACAGATTGAATTTGATTGTGTTGGCTACATTTTTAATATGTTTTTTAAATGTCAAATTTGAGTCTAGTGTGATTCCAAGATATTTAAATTCAGATACTACCTTAATAATGTTTCCATTGACGATAATGTCAGGATAAACAGTGTCTGTGGAGTTGCGTGAGAGAAACATACAAACAGTTTTGTTTGTGTTCAGATGCAAACATGAGTTCCTCAACCAATCAGATACATGGACCATGGCTGCAGTTAGTTTATCTGCTGCTAGTTGTTTGTTTTCCGCATGTATATAAAGAACTGTGTCATCGGCATACATTTGTATGGAGACAGATGGACAGACAGAAGGCAGATCATTAATATACAAACTGAACAAGATAGGGCCCAGTATTGATCCCTGAGGAACTCCAATGTTACTGTTAAGATATATTGACTGTTTGTTACCAATACGAACCCTTTGCTTCCTGTTTGTTAAGTATGAATCAAACCATTTGACTGCCTCAGTAGAAAAGTTAAAGAAAGAGAGTTTCGACAAGAGTACCGGATGGTCTACAGTGTCGAAAGCCTGTTTAAGGTCCAGGAATACTGCACCCACTGTACCACCTTTATCCAAACTTAACTTAACACTTTCCAAAAAGTAGCAGTTTGCGGTTTCTGTAGAGTGGTTGGAGCGAAAACCGAACTGCAGTGGACACAAGGGAGTATGGCCTGTATTCAAATGAGCGGTCAGTTGTTGAGCAACCCATTTCTCGGCCACCTTGGACACTACAGGTAGAATACTAATGGGCCTGTAATTTGCCACATTTGTCTGGTCACCAGCCTTAAAAATTGGTGTTACAATGGCTGATTTCCAAGTGCTTGGAAAAGTGCATTGCCTGATTGATAAATTTATCAAATGAACTATAGGACAAACTAATGCATCCTTGTGTGTCTTTAGAAATGTTGTGTCCATGTCATACGCATCCCTTGCTTTTGAGTCTCTTAAGGAGCTCATGATCTTAACCACTGCAGATTCGGTAATTTCTCCTATCCTAAAAATGGGCTTGTCATCATTAATAGGGGCACATGTCAGAATTCTGGTGGGGAAACTTTGGGCCAGTTCCCCAACTGAATTTATAAAATAACTATTAAAAGTATTTGCTATCACCTCCTGGTCTTGAGTCAAAGTTCCATTAATTTTAAGTTCATGTTCCTTTGTTTTTTGATCCTTGTTTCTCCCAGTTAATTTATTAAGGGTTTCCCAAATCAATTTCCCATTTCCCCTCGCATCTTCAATTACTTTAATAAAAAAATAAGCTTTTGCTTTCCTTAAATTCCTTACTACCTTATTTCTAAGACTTGTGAAAATCTGCCTATCACTGCTGTAACCTGATTTCCTGAATGGGCGTGTCTGAACAGGCCATTTCAGAATGGCTGGGCAAGTCACTTCAGATTTTGCATTGATGGTTGCCAGACAGAATTGCTCAGTAGCTCCCCCCTGCCCAATAGGACGTTTTGGTATTGCAGCTGAAATAGCTTGGAATGACAGACAGTCAGATTGTGAGAAAAAATATCTGGATGTTTTTTAGGCTTACAACCTGTTTAAAACGTATTAGGGGGCAATATTTATATAGAATATATTTTTTTTTAATTCATGGTGTAGCCCCTTTAAATAGCTCTATATTCTGCTAGTAATCATTGAGTGTTTATAGAGCTTTAACTTTGTATCAACATCTTTTAGTTTTAACCAAGAAATATGACTTAGAACACTCAGGGGTTTACTGTGTAACTGTGACAACACTGTGATGATGGGAGAATTGTAGCTTCAACCTGCATCTTGCAGTGATTTTTAGCCAAATTGCCTTGTACCTTGAACAGCGTCACCTGCGAAAGTTAAAGCTGCAGTTTTGTGTCCTGTAGGATTTGAACCGTGGTCTCCAGCGTGGGAGACCAAACATCTACAGCTGATCCAAGATAGTTGTCATCAGTAGGACACAAAGAAATGAGTAGACAACTTAGAACTGGAGCACTATCAAAGTGAAGCTGGTAAATGGATTCTCTTTCCTGTTTGGACAAAATTGACTACCTACTAATAGGCTCTATGCACAGCAGCCATATTGGACAGAAATTGGGCCCCTTCCTTACTTCCTTCACAGGTGTTACCAATGACACTAATGAAGGCTCTGTTCCAGTTAGTGTAGCACAGTGGTTCTCAGACTTTTCAATTTCAAGGACCCCCATAACTCTGAGAGTGTACAAATGGAACCAAATGGACCCGGGAGGGTCCATTTGGTTCCATTTGTACACTCTCAGAGTTACACCCTCTCAAGGAACCATGAGGGTCCCTGGACCACACTAGTGTCTAGTGAGCCAACATGCACAATATCAGCACCCTGACTCTGTTTGACCAGAATGGAACAGAGCCTTCATTAGTATCATTGGTAACACCTGTGAAGGAAGTAAGAAGAGGCCCAATTTTACTCCAAAATGGCTGCTGTGCATAGAGCCTATTGGGCTGGAGAGACAGGGGAGGCCCCTGTTACTGAACAAATAGTCTCGCGTAGCCAGACAACTATTCCACAATCTCCGAATGCTATATAGAGTCTGGAACTACAACTCCCGAAATCCGCTTGAGGAAACTGGCACTTCCGTTCACGAAAATATGTTTTAAAATATATTTATATTTTCTTTTTTAATTTCCATTTCTGCTAAGCAGCAAGCTAAATATACTTAGATGATTTGTATTTATATTAGGATAAATTTGCGCGACTGTAGACGAAACGGAAGTGGGGAGGAAGCTTCACATCCGGTTTAGATTCTAAGCATGATCAGAGCTTCCGAGTCCCAGACTTTATGACCGGAAACATTTGAAAATTGTGGGAGGCAACAGTCTGGCCACGCGAGACTACTGAACAAACACTCTATAGCAAAGATTACTATCACAGAGATCAGTTTAACACTTATTTGAACAAAAATATATAACTTACTGCACCTTTAAAACCCAAATCACACTTGTTTTTTTGTGTTCTAGATGGTTCTTTGTTTTCTAGATGGTTCTTTGTGTTCTTGTTGTTGATTCTCTGTGTTCTAGAATCTCTAGAGTCTAGACTGTGCTTTGTGTGCCTGCTGCTGGTTTTCTGGATCATTGATTTACAATTTATGATTTAGGCATTTAACAGACACTCTTATCCAGAGTTGACCACTTCAGCACTTGTGTCTTATCGATTTGAGATTGTGTGTGCGTGTGTGTGCGTGTGCGTGTGTCTGTATGCATGCGTGCGTGTGTGTATGTCTGTGTGTGTGTGCGTGCGTGCGTGCGTGTGCACATGCGTGTGTGTTGGAAATTCATTCAGAGTCAGTTGGACCAAGCTACCTGGTTCTTCTGAGTTATGTTGGTAGTTGGTTCACTATGGCTCAGTTAAAGTCATACAGTGCAACTTTTTCAATTAAATAAAAGTTATTTTTGACATAATCTTTCTCCGATACAGTATATTTTCCACAATAACCAGTCATGTTTTATGACAACTTCTGGCGCCAAAATACGTAGGGACCAGAAATGTTATTTATATATTTTAATATTAATACTGTTTCTGACAACTTGGGGTCCGTGGGCGGGGGGTCCGTGGCCTGATGTATATCAAACTGGGTGGTCCTTGAAATAAAAACAACAAGGTTTGAGAACCACTGCTCTCCAGTCTAGTTCTGAATGGATGTCAGTCCCTGGGGTTCTGTGTGTGTGCGTTGTCCAGTTGGAGGCTCTGTAGCTGTGAGCTGAGATGAAGCGGGCCTGGGTCTGGCTTCTGTTGGTCCTGGAGCTGGGAGCTGTACTGGTTCTGTTGGTCCTGGAGCTGGGAGCTGTACTGGGCCAGTGTGGCGTACAGGAACTGGTACTGTTCATTGGTCTGGATCATCCCACCTCTGGAAGAACAACAGTCAACAGAGAGAGAGAGAGAGAGAGAGAGAGAGAGAGAGAGAGAGAGAGAGAGAGAGAGAGAGAGAGAGGGGGGTGGGGGGGTTAACCCATTGAGACCTGAAGCCGATTCTACATGTCTCCTAAATCTCAACAGTATTCTGAAAAACGTATGTTTCTATATCAGTGGTGCTCAATCTTTTTCATGTCAAGGACCCCCAAAATGATATGTATTTGGCCGCGGACCCCCATCAAAATATTATGTTCCAGGGACCCCCCAGAGGCAACGATTTGAGTTAAAAATGTTCGCTTTAAAAATATATATATTCAAAGATTTGCACATATTTTCACGATTTTTCAAAAATAGCAGATCTACAAGCTCGTAGCGCGGCACTCGGTGCCGCGCTACGAGCTTGTATATCTGCTATTTTTGAATAGCCCAAAGTGTAAAATAATGCTTTTTAGCTCAAATCTAAAAATGACACAGAACAGTGTGACCTGTCTAGAAGAAGACACAAAGAGAGACATACAGCAACAGAGACAGACAGAGAAAGAAGGGTATATTGTCTCTCTCCGTATATACCTGTCCAAGCGTAGCTGGCAGACCGTTTCCAAGATGTCTGCCTGCCCCGTCTCCCTGAGCTGCTGACAGCCAATACTACTGGCTATGAAGCAGCCCGTCCTCCCTATGCCTGCACTGAGAGGAGAGGAGAGGAGAGGAGAGGAGAGGAGAGGAGAGGAGAGGAGTTAGATGTTGTAAACATTGACTTTCGCCATTTAAAGCAGTGTTTCTCAACCTGTTTTGGTCTAGCGCCCCCTATCCACTATCCAGGTTACCTTACCGCCCCCACACACAGTTAAAATGTAGACTACGTTTCTGTAAGTTTCTGCTCTGAACATTAAATGTGGCATATACAGCATTATTCTGCCGCTTATATCATTTACAACAGTGGTTCACAAACAGTGGGTTGGGACCCATTTTTGGAGTGTGGATTTATATTTCGGGCCTCGAGCTGAAACGTTCGGAAACACTGATTTAGAAAACATCTCCCTGAATGCAGGAAAGAAAATATAAACTAAAATAGGAAATACATAGGAACACATAGGAAATAACAGGGTTGGAAAAAAAACACACAAAGGACTTTCTCCATTCCATTAGTCTCACATAAAAAGATGCACCGTTCATCTTTAATTATGTAAAACCTATGGATAGACTATATAATTGAAGTAATTAACTATGGAAAATGAATGGATATGTCATAGCCTATATCCATTATGGATACATCCTTAATGGATAGGCTTAATGGATGTATCCATTAAGGATGCAATTAAGCACGTTATACGTTAACGATATATCTTAAAAGACCGCTTCACCCATTTTCAACCTTATCTTCATATCATTCGTCCTCACTGATGCTCATTATAAGATGTCACCATTTCTGTCTACTGGCCTGTGTCTCAGTGTGTGCTGGGCTATGGACCGTTCATAGACCTGCCTACCAGTGACATCATCGATGGGGATTCCATGCTAATACAAACTACAGTCTTTCCAAAAAAAATAAAGAAAATAAACTACAGCCTTTCTCATCCTGGAAAGTTAGCATGCTGAAATGCTTGCATCGATTAAAACTATGTTTGAAATCGTGTGGCCATGGGTGCTCAGCTACAAACATTACTAAGTACAAAAAAAGAACTGAAAGTGGGAATAGCGGCACTCCAAACCAGTGTTGATTTCGTCTAAAAACTATGACGAAAATTGTTCGTCGACTACCTTTTTTCACTGACGAAAACTAAATAAAAACTAAGCTACGATGACTAAACTTAAGACTAAATATATTGACAATTTGGTCAACAAATTAAAACTAGACTAAAATGTTAGGGAGGGACGAGTGGAGAAGAGATCCAGTAGAACTAAAAGACAAGTCATTTTATGTTTGGTTGCGTTCGGGTGTCTGAGAGTTATTGTTATGTATTAAGCTCACAACTTGAGCTTGTAGATCGGCTATTTTCAGCATGCAACCAAGTGTGAAATCAGCCATCAAGGCACCGCCAAAATGCATTTTAGTCGACATTTTAGACAACGAAAACATTTAATTTCAGTCTAAAATATAACTAAAGCTAAATGGAATTTTATTCAAAAGACTATGACAAACTAAATAAAAATTTGCTGTCAAAATCAACGCTGCTCCAAACATTTTACTGCAGAGGCTTGACTCAAATGGCCGTTGTTTTTTAGAATGTGAGATCATTCAGTATCTGACAATGTATACAGTCACCATATCAACTTTGTTGAGGCAGTGTTGTGTTTTTTTTTCTTCCCTTTCCTAGCTTGTAGATCGGCTATTTTTGAATTGGAATCCTGATATTTTTTTTGCTATTTTTTAATTAGAATCCTGAAAAGTAACATTTTTATTGAATTTCCAATGCATTTAGTTATACTTATGTTAACTTTATGAACTTAAATACAAATACATTGGACATAAAAAAGACAATATAATTTTATAGTCATTAAGCTACTAATATAGCCTGAAGTAATTAAGGTGGGTCATGTTTGCATGTTTGGAATTGTAACAGCTGAAATCAATAATATATCAGTATATTAACCTGCGGGCCGCATTAAGTAAATGTGGGGGCCGCATGTGGCCCCCGGGCCGCCAGTTGCCCATGTATGTTTTGGACATAGCTGGTTTCTGCCCAACAGCAGAGATATGCTACGTGCACCGGACACCTGGCTATACTGGGTCACCCCAACCCTGAGAAGTTTAATGAAAGCCTGCTCCACATTTAACCTCTTCAAAGGCCACCATGCCCTTTTGTGTTGGGTCTCTCTTCTCTCACTGGGGACTCACATCCAATCTCAGCCTTCTCCAGGCTCCCCACTTTCTCTCTTTTATCATCGCTGTCCGACACAAACCTTGTATGACCTGTGTTTTTCTATTATCATATTTAGTAAAAAAAAGAAAAGAAAAACAGCAGCGAAGAAAATAGCTTGTATGTTCCAGAGCTCAGCAAAGCTTTGAAGACCTTGTTTTGTCAATGATTGAATAACTGGTTTGTTTTTCTTTTCTTTTTTTATGTGTATATCATGTCAATATCCAATAGGCTGTATGCACAGCAGCCATATTGGGAATGAATTGGGCCCCTTCCTTACTTCCTTCACAGGTGTTACCAATAATACTAATTAAGGCTCTGTTCCATTTAGTGTAGCACAGTGGTTGTCTTATTTTCAAGGACCCCGATAACTCTGAGAGTGTACAAATGGAACCAAATGGACCCTTACGGGTCCATTTGGTTCCAATTGTACACTCTCAGAATTACTCACCCACCATAAGGGCCCATTTGGGAACCAAAATGAAGTGCTTCTAGTGAGCCAACATGCACGATATCAGCACCCTGACCAGAATGGAACAGAGCCTTCATTAGTATCATTGGTAACACCTGTGAAGGAAGTAAGAGGAGGCCCAATTTCGTTCCTATATGGCTGCTGTGCATAGAGCCTATTATCTAACAACATGAGGCTGTTGGACAAGGTAGCTGAGTGAATTAAGCCGTTTTTATTTTATTTTGTTATGTATTATCTTATACCTCTGTCGAGTACAGGGAGCACCTGTAACTCTGAGAGTGTAGATAGAATCAACTTCATTGTCAAGTCACAGGTTTACAAGAACCAAATTAACATTAAAGGCCGACGTCTTTCCTACCTTTTATATGATATCCTAGGACGAGTGGTAAAATAGGAAAAATTCATAACTCCATCCCGAGTCGACCGCAGCTAAAAACCCGAGCCTATAGACCATATTCACACGGCGGCCATATTGGAATTTAACATTGAAAGTGCTGCCACCCGGGGTGGCTACTTTCATTGACTTCACAGAAACATGGCCGCCGTGTGAATATGGTCTATGGGACTTGCGCTAGATTGCGTATTTTAAAATACACGATTCAGAAGATTGGGTTCCCAGAGATAAAATAAATGGTCTCAAATTGGGTCCATGGACTAATGCAATATCACCCCGCCCCTATACCACCATAACCTACCATACCCCTGGTATTAACATTCTCCTTTCCTTCACCTTGTGACGTGGTTAGGAAAGGAAATACTGTAGGATTTCTGTCTCCGGGAAAGGGGGAGGGACTTACCTGCAGTGGACGATGATTGGTCCAGGGTCGGCGAGGGACTTCCTGTAAGCCTCTACCTCCTCCACTAATCGGAGTAGAGGAGCAGTGCATTGTGGGACATGGTGGTCAGGCCAGGAGGTGAACCAATAGTGTCTGACTGGACGGCATTCTGTAGATACCTACACACACACACACACAAACACACACACACACACACACACACACACACACACACACACACACGCACGTACGCATGCACGCACGCACGCACGCACGCATGTACATATTTTTGTACATATCTGACAGTCTACATTTCCCAAAAGCAGTGGTGGACAGTAACGGAGTAAATGTACTTGAGTACAGTACTTGAGTACAGATTCTGAGGATCTGTACTTTACTTGATTTTTTGGATAGTTACAGTATTACTCTTACTTGAGTACATTTCCAAGACAAATATTGTACTTTTACTCGAGTACATTTCTAGGAAGGCTGTAAAGTACTGAATACTTTTACAACTCCTTGCGACATGGAACTACTTGCAACTACTTGCCCAATGGCAGTTGCAAGGAGTTGCATTGGTGCGGTTGACCTTAAAACGGTTTTGTTTTAAGGAGTTGCGACTAGTTGCATTGGTGCGGTTTGGCCTTTAGGTGAATTGGCTGTTTTTTTTTCTTCCCTAAAATGCAATTGGCCTAACTTCTGCTCTCACACTGGCCGTGTTTCTGGCATCCCCCTCCACCTGCTACTTTAAACCTAGGCTATTTGAAAATAGCCGATCTACAAGCTCACAAAGCGTCGCATCGCTACACGTTGTGCGCTTATAGATCTGCTATTTTCAAACATTTTAGTACTTCTACATTTGGTACTTTAAGTACATTTTGATACCAATACTTTTGTACTTTGCCTCAAATATTTTTTTTTATTATGGACTTTTACTTGTAACATTACAAGTAAAACATTATAGTACTTCTACATTGCAGTATTGTTACTTTTACTTAAGTACTTTTTCCACCACTGATCAAAAGCACAGGCATGGATTCCCCCCCCGCCGCAAATCCAACACTGCATTCTAGTACCTGGACGTGCATGTCAGTGATGGTGAAGTCCTCTCTCTGGGTCCTGTCTCTCACTCTGAGCTGGAACCTGCCGAATACACTTCCAGTCTCCTCGTCTTCCTCCTCCTCCCTCTCCTCCTCGTCCTCCTCTTTCTCTGTCAGTCCTTTCCTGTCCTGTGGTTCAGGCCAGTACAGCTCACATTTCTACAACACACACACACACACACACACACACACACACACACACACACACACACACACACACACACACAGACACACACACACACACACACACACACACACACACACACACACACACACACACACACACACACACACACACACACACACACACACACACACACAGATGACATCAATTTATCAAGTTTATTGGTTGTGATAATCAGTGGCGTAAAGTAACTAAGTACATTTACTCAAGTACTGTACTGAACACACTGTCTGCTGTGTAGCGCCTTGATTGGCCAACCCAACTGATTGGCTTTGTGGATTGGCCAGACTTTGCGTGACATTTGTGCCACTTAAGTAATATAAGTGATAACGTGCACATTAGGACTCCACTGTTGTTCAGAGTGAGACTTTATGGATCTGACTTAATTTATAGTGTGAGAAATGTTCTGCTGGACGGTGCTTCTGAATGGACAGCCACGGTCGGGCGGTCAGGCTGTTGCAGTGGAGCAGAAGGTGTATTACTTTGAAGGCGCCCCGATTGGCAAAATATCTCAGATTGGTGTCCATGTTTTCAACACAGTGACTTTGCGTTGGAGGAAGTTGCCTCCAGCAAAAACTTGGAGAGTACTTCCCCTTGAGGTTCCCTCCATGCGTCAGGGCTACAAAGCTGTACTGATAGAATATATCGTCTACATCTGGGGAGGTTATCCTTACTGCAACGTGCTTTATGCATTTGATGTGGGCACCCACAGATGGTTCAAACCCGAGGTGTCAGGATCTGTTCCAGAGAAGAGGGGGAACCACTCAGCCTGTGTCTTGGGGAAGGTCATGTTTATCCATGGAGGATCCTACCGTCCTCTCTATACTCCCTCCCGATACTTTAATGACATCTACAAGTTGGACACCACCACAATGGTCTGGTCTTTAATCAACACCAGAGGTACTCCACCTCCTGCTTCACAACGTCCCTCTGCCACCATCATCGGGACGAAGATGTTTGTATTTGAGTGCAAGGCGGTCTCCCCTAGGGCCTCCCCTAACATCAGAGTGTTTGACACAGAGAGCAACTGCTGGCTGAACACACCGTATACACATCTTGTTTCAGAAAACCACATGGGTCATTCAGCCTTTAGCTACAATGGAGAGCTGTACATATATGGTGGCCGCAACCACCCTGAGGACTTCAATGATCTGTGGAAATTCAATCCAGAGACATTCTCCCTGAAGAAGGTTGAGCCCAGGGGGAAAGGACCCGGTCCAATGAGTAGTACGTGCTGTTGCATGGTGGGAGATCGTATCGTCCTCTTAGGATACAACTGTGCCAGACATACTGATGACCTGTCCATCCTAGACTTAAGTCCTAGTCTGAAGACGGTATGTAAATTATCAGCTATTCAGTACGGTCTGGATCAGTCTGAGCTCCCACACAACATCAGATGGGAGCTGGCACCCATGACTACCGACAACAACTGAAAACTAGACGCGTCGCAATTCAGGGCAATTGCAAAGTGTGGTTGCGCCGAGGCGAGTCGCAGGTCGCTGCCGCCGGGACTCGAGGAATACGCTGGGAGGAATACCGTCGGAGGCTGCGCCAATTACATTGTCACATGACTGAGATCACTTCCGTTTCATTTTGAGAGGATTGATCCCCCCAAAATAAGGTTTTTGCATCAAACGGTTACATTTTGAGCAGTTGTGGCGCCCCCTTTGGATCAAAGTGGATATGCTGTTGGGGATTTGTTGAGTAAACCACCCTCGACATGTGATTCAAATTTGGGATTGATTGGACGTTTTGTTCGTGATTTATGGCATTTTTTGTAAAACAGGCCCCTCCCGCTAACTTTGGAAGCCAATTACGGACGAACGGTATGGACTATCAAAATTCTGCTTGTTCATCGCATGGGTCCAGAGATCATGTGTACCGATTTTTGTGAGATTTGGACAAAATATGTGGGAGGAGGAGCTAAAAGTGTGTTTTGAAGAAAATTCTAAATGGCGGAAAATCTATCCTGACGCAAATGGGCATGGCCTATATGGGGAGTTGTGTCATGACCCAAGGAATCTAGGGAAAAAAATATTTTTATTCTATGACCTACGGTTCAAGAGTTATAGAGCATGGTGCCGGAAGTAAATACTCGATGCATTTTTCCCAGCGACTTTTCCAAAAATATTTATATCAATCAATGTAAGCCTAGAATCAAGCTATCCAGGATAGCGGTGAATCATGACCATAAAACCTTTTTTTCTGTGATTTTTTTTAATTTTATATTTAATGATATGATATACTATATTTAATAAATACCCTTTGTTTTGCCGTTTTCAATTTTTTTTTTCACAGAATCAAACGTTTATGCTGGATAGCTGGATAGCTTGATTCTAGGCTTAAATTAATTTATATAAATATGTTTGTAAAAGTCAATGGGAAAAATGCATTGAGTATTTACTTCCGGCACCAGGAAGTGGGCGGGAACTGCGACGCTCTATAGGCCAAAACGTAAAGTGGACTGTTATAGCGCCACCATCAGGCTGAATGGTGTGATTATTTTTTAAATAATTATGAACCTCCCCTCCAAATCTGGTAACTCTAGCTCTTACGGTTTCTGAGAAAAAAATACTTGAATGGGAGTCTTTTCATTTTTCCATTAAAGTGGATGGGGAAATGTAATGCACTAATAAATCAATATCAACTAGAAAAAGTGCTCCTCGGAGCACAACTCTCCGCTGTTGGGAATGTTCTGTTGGGAACAGATAGAACATTCCCAGTTCTATCTGTATAAGTGTCCTATCCGTCCTGTCTGTATAAGTGTCCTATCCCTCCTGTCTGTATAAGTGTCCTATCCGTCCTGTCTATGTAAGTGTCCTATCCGTCCTGTCTGTGTAAGTGTCCTATCCGTCCTGTCTGTGTAAGTGTCCTATCCAATTGTTACAGTATCCGCCATTTCTCAACCATTTCGTGATTGTTCCTGTCTTACCTCACTCTTACCAGACTTGTGTTGGGAATGTTGGGAATGTTCTAATTCTTATGTTCTAACTGTCCTATCCATCCTGTCTGTATAAGTGTCCGATCCGTCCTGTCTGTATAAGTGTCCTATCCGTCTGTATAAGTGTCCTATCCGTCTTGTCTGTATAAGTGTCCTATCCGTCCTGTCTATGTAAGTGTCCTATCCCTCCTGTCTGTGTAAGTGTCCTATCCCTCCTGTCTGTATAAGTGTCCTATCCGTCCTGTCTGTATACCGTAAGTGTCCTATCCGTCCTGTCTGTGTAAGTGTCATATCCCTCCTGTCTATGTAAGTGTCCTATCCGTCCTGTCTGTGTAAGTGTCATATCCCTCCTGTCTATGTAAGTGTCCTATCCGTCCTGTCTGTGTAAGTGTCCTATCCGTCCTGTCTGTGTAAGTGTCCTATCCGTCCTGTCTGTATAAGTGTCCTATCCGTCCTGTCTGTGTACTGTAAGTGTCCTATCCGTCTGTGTAAGTGTCATATCCCTCCTGTCTATATAAGTGTCCTATCTGTCCTATCTGCCAATTATGTATCAGCCATGCAGCCATTTCGTGATGGTTCCTGTCTTACCTCACTTTGACAGTGGCAAGGACACTGTCAAAGTGACGCCATGTATTTATACAGTATTTCACCGTATTGTCACGTGTCACGTGAGGCTTGACCAATCGGTGTGTCATATTTAGAAAGTGAAAACAATACTCTCCTGCGGAGAGTAATAAAACTATGTAACCAATCCCTTAGCAAAATACACGCACATGATTCCCGGTGAGGCCGGTCATTTTGACATATCCTACTATAATTCTAGTAAAGGTCTGTAGTGGGAGTAGGTGAAGCTACCCGGTTCTCCTCAGTGGCTGGACCAATTGCTCTGATTTTGTACACAGCCATTGACCATTACCATCTGAACTTAACTGTGAAGCCCGTTTTTCAATTTCATCAAATCTCAGCTTCTTATTAGCGTTTATGTGTAAAACACTGTCGCCATGGTTACGGGGCTGCCTAGCTATGGGACGAACTGCCTCCCGGGTTGCCAGATCATGTGCGCATATTCCCCCACGGATGCGTCGACCGGGTATGGTCTAGTAGCACTAAATTGGGAAAAATGAACTGTGGGAGGAGTAGCACGGCAAAATAAAGGTCAAGGTCAAGGTCTTTATTAGTGTCCCAAAAGGGCAAATAGGTTATCTATAAATAAATAAAGTGGGAAGAGTACTATAGTCTGGTAATAATCTGTCCTCTACAAAAGACTATGGACTATTCAAGGCTATTGTCATGGCAGACCCCTGAACAGTGTTGGTGCCAAGTATGGTATGTGTGGATCAGATTAACGGCCCAGGTCCTCATGTTACGTTTGTGACTTCCACCGCCCACCATCTGCGGGGGTCCCCAGATGACAGTGAAGTGACAATTTAAAGCCTTTTTTTCTTTTACATTTTTATCCCACGATTTTGTAACCCCTACAGCGTCCCCTGTAATCGGACCTTCTAGCTGTGAGGCGACAGCGCTACCGACTGCACCACCATGCCCCTAATCTAAAAAAAGAAAAAAGGCCATTACTGCATTAAAAGTCATCAATAAACTATGCTATAAAAACTGGTCAAATATTGGCCAAATTGTCAAATAATGGAAGAAAGCAAGAGGCAAACATTGTGAAAATAGCAACCAAATGGACCCGTAAGGGTCCATTTGGTTGCTATTTGGCTATTTTGGTTTCATTTGTACACTCTCAGAGTTACACACCCGCCATAAGGGGCCATTTGGGAACCAAAATGGAGTGTTTCTAGTGAGCCAACATGCACCATATCAGCACCCTGACCAGAATGGAACAAAGCCTTCATTAGTATCATTGGTAACACCTGTGAAGGAAGTAAGAAGAGGCCCAATTTCTGTCCAATATGGCTGCTGTGCATAGAGCCTATTGAATTAAAAGTTAAACTTATATAAACTCAAGTAAAGTAGATTGTCCTAAGACAATAATAGAGAGTTGCAGCCCATATAGTGTGAACACTGCAATACATCACAGGGAGGAGACTCGCCCGGCGATGTTGACAATGAGGTACCTGGTCGCCATGGCGACATTGAGGTAATACCTACTTCATTGTTCTCCTTCAGCCTGGTCACCATGACGACGATGGAGCTGCGTTCCTGCCAGACCATGTCCCAGAAGTCCTCCACGGTGTGCAGCATGGGACCCTGGGTGGCGATGTAGGTCTGAGGAACGCCGTTATAACCCTGGAATACAAAGATCGATGTCTTCGGGGTCAGCTTCCTGCTCCGTCACGCCGCGGTTCACCAAAATCCTCCACATATGTTCTCAATTTTTGACCATGACTTTGAACTTGACCATTGATATACAGTGGTGGAAAGTAACTAAGTACATTTACTCAAGTACAGTACTTAAGTACAATTTTGAGGTATTTGTACTTTACTTGAGTATTTCCAATTTCCAATACTTTTACTTCTACTCCACTACATCTCAGAGGCAAATGTTGTACTTTTACTCCACTACAATTATTTCAAAACTTTAGTTACTAGTTACTTTTCAGATATACATTTTTTTTTATTATAACACATACATTAACCACTTCAGCCCTATTTTATACCTAGGCTATTTGAAAATAGCCGATCTACAAGCTCACAACGCGTCGCATCGCGACGCATTGTGAACTTTTTCCACCACTGTTTGATACATACGTTCATTAGATTCATGAGATTATGGGCCCTATTTTACACCCTTTTTTCACTGACGAAAACTAAATAAAAACTAAGCTACCACGACTAAAACTAAGACTAAATATATTGACAATTTCGTCAACAAATAAAAACTAGACCAAAATGTTAGTGAGGGACTAGTGGAGAAGAGATCCAGTAGAACTAAAAGACAAGTCATTTTATGCTTGGTTGCGCTCTGAAAATAGTAGATCTACAAGCTCACATGACGTGACTTGTGAGCTTGTAGATCGGCTATTTTCAGCATGCAACCAAGTGTAAAACCATCAAGGCACCGCCAACATACATTTTAGTCGACTAAATCAACTGTAGATTTAGTCGACTATAATCTTATGATATTTAGTCGACTAAAACTAGACTAAAACTGAAACATTTCAGATGACTAAAATATTGAATTTTATTCAAAAGACTATGGCTAAAACTAAAAGAAGAAATGCTGTCAAAATCAGCACTGCTTCACACCGCGGTTCAAGAAAAATCTTCCACTCTGTTCTTAAATTTTTAGCATGACTTTGAACTTGACCACCATTGATACATACGTTCATTGTCCATGGGATGAGATTATGGGCCCTATCTTAACACCCCGCGCACAAAACGGCACCCGGCGCTCCAGGCGGTCCCGGACCGAGTCTAAAGTCCAGCGCGGTCCCCAAACGCTCCATAAGTCCCCGCTATTCAAAGAGCGTATTACATAGTATAGATTGACCTCGGTGGTGTAACTAAGTACATTTACTCAAGTACTGTACTTAAGTACAATTTTGAGGTACTTTTACTTTACTGGAGTATTTCCAATTGTCTATACTTTTACTTCTACTCCACTACATCTCAGAGATAAATATTGCACTTTTACTCCACTACAATTATTTGAAAACTTTGGTTACTAGTTACTTTGTGGATATAAATCATTACATTATAAAACATACATTAACCACTTTAGGCCTATTTTATACCTAGGCTATTTGAAAATAACCGATCTACAAGCTTGTAGATTTGCTAGTACTTTTACTTTTGGTACTTTAAGTACATTTTGATACCAATAGTTTTGTACTTTCACTCAAGCAAATGTTGAATTCCAGCACTTCTACATTGCAGTATTGATACTTTTACTTAAGACATTTGAGTACTTTTTCCACCACTGATTGACCTACATACAGTAGGTGGGTTTGTAATGCGTGCAGCCAGCCGCATGCACACTACTTGCAGTCAAAATGTGTTATAGAGACAATGCTGAGAGACTTAAGCATTGAGGTTCAAAAGTAACTCGTGATCTGGGGCCAGATTATCCAGATTATCCATACATACTGTATATTGCATCAGACGAGTGAGTGCCTGGGGGGTACCGGCCAATTTAGCCGAGCTGGGAGGCACCAAAAACATAAAAATGTTTTTGTGTTTAGAAACAGCAGGTGCGGTATAGGCTAAACCACTTTATAGCTTATAGAAAATATGTTCAAAGACCGCTCGCCATGCAGTGGTGGAAAAAGTACTCAAATGTTTTACTTAAGTAAAAGTATCAATCGTTATCGTTTTTATCGTTACGGGTAAAAGTCCGGAATTAAAAATGTACTTGAGTAAAAGTACAAAAGTATTGGTATCAAAATGTACTTAAAGTACCAAAAGCAAAAAATACTAAAATGTTTGAAAATAGCCGATCTACAAGCTCACAACGCGTCGCATTGCCTAGGTATAAAATAGGGCTAAAGTGGTTAATGTATGTTTTATAGTGTAATATATGTATATATATATATATAAATAATTGTAGTGGAGTAAAAGTGCAATATTTGCCTCTGAGATGTAGTGGAGTAGAAGTAAAAGTATAGACAATTGGAAATACTCCGGTAAAGTAAAAGTACCTCCACATTCCTACCTAAGTACAGTACTTGAGTAAATGTACTTAGTTACTTTACACCACTGTGTAAGACCTCTGTGAAGCCATGCCCTTGTGGCCCTTCCTCTGTCTCTGCTCAAGACTTCATATGCAGTTATATCACAGATGTCTCTTGCACATACATGAGGAGATATTACTAGGAGAAAGTGGTGATTCTGAACTGCATTGCCCCAAAATGTTCCAGCAGCAGCCTGCATTGGTCACTGTGGGTGATCCACCTCTTGTTTCCACTTGAGCTTTGATCACATCGTTAACCCTTTAAGGCCGGGAAGGGAACGCATGTGTGTCATTTTTAAAATGTCTTTGGCTATTCAAAAATAGCTATTTTTTAGAAAAATCGTGAACATTTGTGCAAATCTTTTATATACATTTTTTACTCAAATCTTTGCTTCTGGGGGTCTCCCTGGAACAAAATACTTTTAGATGGGAGGGGGTCCGCGGACAAATACATATTATTTTGGGGGTCCTTGACATTGAAAACCATTGATAATATAGCAACATAAGTTTTAAAAAAAAGCAAAAAACTTTCGCTTTAAAAAAGTAAATACATATTCAAACTAAAGATTTGCATACATTTTCCCCCAAAAATAGCAGATCTACAAGCTCATAGTGCGGCACTCGGTGCCGCACTATGAGCTTGTATATCTGCTATTTTTATATAGCCAAAGAAATCTTCTTCTTCGGTCTTAAAAGGTTAATGGTGCTCCTGTGTGGACGGTCACGCACTTTCTCACTTCGTGCATGAGCAGAACAGTTTCCCGAGCAGCAGATTGTTCACGTCTCCTCCAGATTGCTGAATCGGTCATTTAAATAACAACGTGGCAGGTGCACCCTGGCTCTTTAAGGGAATGGGAGATGACACTCTTGGTCTAAATTATGTCCACTAACTTAACTAAAAAGATTAAACACAACCCCTTTGCACCGCGCACCTTACTACTTTGCACCTACAGTAGATGATCTGCCGTCTAACTAGCTA
This sequence comes from Gymnoscopelus microlampas, assembly GCF_963454915.1. Classification (NCBI taxonomy): domain Eukaryota; kingdom Metazoa; phylum Chordata; class Actinopteri; order Myctophiformes; family Myctophidae; genus Gymnoscopelus; species Gymnoscopelus microlampas. Next base: position 7,210,892 of record NC_139947.1, on the reverse strand, counting down.
ATTGGAATTGGACAGGCCCCCAAAGGCATTTGTTCCATTCGCTATGTGTGCCACCTTGCCATAGATTGTTCAAGTAGGGCCCTATGTTTTCGCCCATGTCTGTCTGTCTGTCTGTCTGTCAGTCTGGAGCTAATCTCTCTAGAACAGATTCTACTCTGCGTTTGAATCTGTCGGTAGCCGTGTTGACAACCCGCATTGCGCATTGGTTTCAAGTGGGCGTGCCTTCAGATCAGGAAGCAGGCCGCGCTTTACCCAATCAAATGTAGTGGGCGGGACTCACATGTCCGTCGATCCTTCCCCGCTCGAAACAAACCGACACTCATTTAACAATAGCGTCCTCGGAGCAGACAAAACCACGGAAAGAAGTTGTGTTAGTGTTCCGTGTAGAAATATTGTTAGTGGGAATGAAAACATAGTCGCACCACCGGAAGTGATGCGCTGAAGGCAGACCAAAACCCCGGTTTCCTTGCGCACGGGTGCTACGTTTTCTTCCTCCCAGAGCCAACTGAGATAGTAAAAAACAGCAGAGGGCGCTGTTTTTCCTTTTCATTTGGCGCTGGGTTCCCAGATTGGTCTGGAGCTAATCTCACCAACCACTGGACCGATCTATGTGTGCAGCACGCTCTAGGTAGGCCAACAAAGTCACGCCAAATCGGTGCTATACCAGCTTGGTTTACGTTTTTGCCTATAACTAGAAATTCCCCATATATATGCACCCATTTCCACCTAACTAGAATTTCCCAAATTAAGCGTTCTAGAATCAACAATCAATTCGGAACACAGTTTTTGTTAATACCCCTACGGATTTTGTCCAAAACGCTACACACTCCAAATGTCCCAGTTAACGAGGGTTCTTGACCTTAATAGGCTCTATTCACAGCAGCCATATTATGAAGACATTCACAGGTGTTACCAATGATACTAATGAAGGCTCTGTTCCATTTAGTCTAGCACAGTGGTTTCCACGACCCCCATAACTCTGAGAGTGTACAAATGGAACCAAATGGACCCGTTACACACCTGTAAGGGGCCATTTGGAAGCCCATGAGGGTCCCTGGACCCCAACTGTAGACCCACTGGTGTTTCCAGTGGGCCAACATGCCCAATATTAGCACCCTGACTCTGTTTGACCAGAATGGAACAGAGCCTTCATTAGTATCATTGGTAACACCTGTGAATGTCTTCATAATATGGCTGCTGTGAATAGAGTCTATACTCAGATGTTAAGCCTAAAGCCCAATCCACACCTACGCAACGTGCAACTGCAACCACTTGCAACCACTTTGAAATTCCCCAAACTGCAAAAATGGTCAGTTTGCAATTTTTTTCAACTCGTTGCAAGTTGCAACGAGTTGCATGTGGTGTGGACTGGGCTACCACTATCACACGCACACACAATGGTGTCGCATCGCGCCGAAAATGCGATGTGAGCTTTAAATCAGCTATTTTCGGCAGACATCGTTGTACGACAGAGCGTACATTTGTCATTACTCTTCACTGTGGGTTGCACTTGTGTCTACGTGATAAATGTCGGTTAAACAGGAGCTGTGGCTCAGTAACATGAGAATGACTGACTGAGCAGGTCCTGAAAAGACATGTTGCAACCAAGAACTCTACACACACACACACACACACACACACACACACACACACACACACACACACACACACACACACACACACGCACACACACGCACACACGCACACACACGCACACACGCACACACACACACGCAGTGTGTGAACAGTGTGTGGGCGAGTGGGGGAGTGAAGAAACTTTGTCACTTCCTTTCTAACTTCCTGTGGTTTTCCTACTTGTTAGACACCTACGCTAACCGACATGACAAGATCCGTTCTGAACGCACACACACACACACACGCGCACGCACGCACGCACGCACGCACGCACGCACACACACACACACACACACACACACACACACACACACACACACACACACACACACACACACACACACACACACACACACACACAGTGTGTGAGTTTGTCTAAATTACATATTCTGTTGGAACATTCAAACACATTTGTTTCTTAAATATGATTGCGTAACATTGTTTTTGAAACATGAAGAAGAAGGAATGTTTGAACTTCTGACCCGGATGTAGTTGGCATTGATGTAACGGTCGGGTCCCGCCTCTTCCTCCGGGCTCCTAAGGACAACACGGCTGTCAGGGTCTGGAACATAAACATTAAAGGTAGGGTAAGTGATATTTTATGGTTGAAATAAGTGTTAACTATAGCTCTCTATTCTGATAGTCAGAGGACTAAAGTAACTAAGTAGGCTACATTTACTTAAGTACTGTTCTTAAGCACAATTTTGAGGTATTTTTACTTAACTGGAGTATTTCCAATTTTCACTTCTACTACTAGGCAAATATTGCACTTTTACTCCACTACAATTATTTGAAAACTTTAGTTACTCGTCACTTTTTTTACTTTGATTATTATCGCAAAACACACAAACCACCTCAGCCCTATGTATTTAGACCATTTGAAAATAACAGATCTACAAGCTCGGCTATTTTCAAAAGATTTGTTATACATTTTGGACTTGTGAAATGGGACATTATGCACAATGAGTACTTTTACTTTTGTGCTTTAAGTATATTTTGGTTCCAATACTTTTGCACCTTTACTCAAGTACATTTTGAATTCCGGACTTCCACTTGTAACTCTACATTGCAGTATTGATACTTTTACTTCAGTAAAACATGTGAGTATTTTTTCCACCACTGCTGATAGTACTCGTTGCTATAGAGTGGTTTGTTCAGTAAAAGGAGTCTCCGTATCTCTGAAACTCTTTAGTAAACAGAAAATGCATTTTCAGGTCGGGATACCAATTTTATCCAATCAGGAAAGATTGGAGTGATATTAGATTGAACAAGTGAAATTGGAAGTGATGTCCGATTTTTTTATACTTCGTTGCACGACAGTGTCATGTAAAATTAGATCTACAAGCTCACAACTTCGCGCAATGACATCCTCTCTGAACAATGGAGGAGGAGGTCATTGCAAAAATGTGATGGTTGTATGTAACAAAACATGATAATAATCATGTTTATAACACGGGACGAATTGAATGCATTTTAAATGATGAAATCCATTGGTATCTCCTCTAGCCGTTTGTAAATTAACCCATTAAGACCTGAAGAAGCATCTGTGTCACATTTTCATTTGAGCTAAAAAGCATTATTTTACACTTTGGCTATTCAAAAATAGCAGATATACAAGCTCATAGCGCGGCACCGAGTGCTGCGCTACGAGCTTGTATATCTGCTATTTTTGAAAAAAGTGAAAATGTGTGCAAATCTTTGAATATATATGTTGTTTAAAGAGAACATTTTTAACTCTATTCTTTGCTTCTCGGGGGTCCTTTGAACAAAATATTTTGAGATGGGGGTTGGCGGCCAAATACATATAATTTTGGGGGTCCTTGACATGAAAAGGTTTGAGCACCACTGATATAGAAACATATGTTTTTTTCAGAATACTGTTAGGATTTAGAAAACATTTTTAAGAATCGCCGAGATCAGTGAATTAACTGATATCTAAACGTCTGATGAGAAAGAAATACCGGTGCGCTTCCTCTGGATGCCTTCTTAGTTTAGGCAGTGGGCGCTCAGCTATGTATAATACAACTCAAATCAAAACCTAAGTGGAAAAAAGCGGCACTCCGCATTTCGGGCCGCAGCCTTCCTCAGAGCAGATTAGATTAAAACACGTTTTAATCTAATCTGCTCTGAGGAAGGCTGCGGCCGAAACGCGTTAGCGCTTCTCGCAATAAAATGAGAAACTACAGTACATCTGAGCCACTTTTGATTTGATCTAAACGTCCGATATCAGAGCCAGGGACGTCACGGGCTCTCAGAAGGTGGGGGGGGATGGACTTTCGGTGGACTATACCCCTTACTTTACACTTTGGCTAAAAAATAGCAAAAAAAAATAGCAGATATACAAGCTCATAGCGCGGCACCGAGTGCCGCGCTAATACGCTATGAGCTTGTAGATCTGCTATTTTTGAAAAGGCGTGAAAAAGATTTGTAACTGTATGTCAAATGCAAACAAATTCTGTATTTTCAAAATTTTGCAACGTTTTTTGGGCGGATTTTGTTCGTTTTTTTTCTTCGTGTTTTGGTTACTTTATTTCGGTTTTAGGGTTAGGGTTAGGTTTTAGGGTTAGGGTTAGACAGACAGACAGACAGACAGACAGACAGACAGACAGGTCTCCGTGTCACTGACTGGGTAGGATGGTTTTGTAGCGGTCTTTGATGGTGTGTCCTGGGACGTCCAGCTCCACTGCACTCACAAAGTTAGGAGGAATCTTCTGCAGAGAGACAGAGAGCATGCAGCAAAACCATCACACCCTGCACCAGTCTCACCTACGGTCAGTGGCTAAGTACATGTACTCAAGTACTGTACTTAAGTACAGTTTTGAGGTATTTTTTTTTTACTTTACTGGAGTATTTCCCATTTTCAATACTTTTACTTACTCCACTACATCTCAGAGGCAAATATTCTACTTTTACTCCACTACAATTATTTGAAACCTCTAGTTACTAGTTACTATTATTACAAAAACACTTCAGCCCTGTATACATTTCGGCCATTTGAAAATAGCAGATCTTCAAGCTCACATCGCGTTGTGAGCTTGTAGATCTGGTATTTTCAAAAGATTGTTATACATTTGAAAACTTGTGAAATGGAACATTCTGCTTAATGAGCACTTTCTACTTTTGGTACTTAAGTACATCTTTATACCAATACTTTAGTACTTTTAATCAAGTACATTTTGAATTCCGCTTCCTAACTTCCTTCGCAGGTGTTACCAAAATGAGACTAATCAACGCGCTTTCCATTTAGTGTAGCAGAGTGGTTCTCAAACGTTTTAATTTCAAGGATCCCCATAACTCTTGAGAGTGTACAAATGGAACCCTTATGGGTCCATTTGGTTCCATTTTTACACTCTCAGAGATTCATACCCAAGGGGCCTTTTGGAATCCACTCAAGGAACCATGAGGGTCCCTGGACCACACTTTGAGACCCACTGGTGTAGCAGGGTCTTTCCAGTGAGCCAACATGCACAATATCAGCGCCCTGACTCTGTTTGACCAGAATGGACCAGAGCCTTAATCAGTATCATTGGTAACACCTGTGAAGGAAGTAAGGAAGGGGCCCAATTTCTTTCCAATATGGCTGCTGTGCATATATAGAGCCTATTGTAAAAAATATTTGGCCTTGCATACTTTACATTAGTTCGTACAAAGGTGGTATTTAGGTGTGGTTGGTATTCAATGACCTTGGTCATGAAGGCTTCCTCTATAGGCTAGAGTCAGCCTAGACGTTAGAGTGAACTTCGTAGTGAATCCCCAAGGTGACATTACTTCACTGTGTGTGTGTGTGTGTGTGTGTGTGTGTGTGTGTGTGTGTGTGTGTGTGTGTGTGTGTGTGTGTGTGTGTGTGCGCGTGTGCGTGCGTACGTGTGCGTGTGCGTGTGCGTGTGCGTGTGCGTATGTGTGTGTGTGTGTGTGTGTGTGTGTGTGTGTGTATGTATGTGTGTGTGTGTGTGTGTGTGTGTGTGTGTGTGTGTGTGTGTGTGTGTGTGTGTGTGTGTGTGTGTGTGTGTGTGTGTGTGTGTGTGTGTGTGTGTGTGTGTGTGTGTGAAAACCATAGGGAGGTGTTCACTCTCGAGGTCGGCTGTACTTTTGATTACAAGATAGAGAAAGCCTTCCTAACCAAAGTGCTAAAACATCAACAGCTAGAGCAGACCATCTCACAGCTAGGCTACAGGTGTGTAAACTTTTGGTTTTTATCTTTGGTAGCCTAGGTCACGTGCACAAGTTGGTTGTGAGGGGCCTTCAAATGGCCGGCCACTCCAAAAGGAGGGCCAAACAGTTAGCAAGGTACTGCTCAGTATCAGCTATTATAGGAAGCCGCTCAATTTGGTGGAGGCGTTGTTTGCTTTATCCATGATTGTTGTCTGCTGTGTTTGACAAGTATGTCAACATTATTGTATGTGACAACAATGTTCTGCCTTATATGCACTTTGTAACTGGCTGTTTTCCCATTATCTGACAGCACTAGCAGTGTTTATGTCCTTTGTACAAGGCATTCTTGTACTTCTGTTCGCGCGTGTGTGTGTGTGTGTGTGTGTGTGTGTGTGTGTGTGTGTGTGTGTGTGTGCATGTGTGCGTGCGCGTGTGTGTGTCTGTACCTGGTACTCTGTGTTGAGCGTGAGTGTGTCTGTTGCGGCGTCCCGTAGCAGGGCGTTGGTGAGCGGCCGTGACGAGGTGTGTAACAACTGAAGCCACACCTCCTTGGGGGTGGAGACAGAGCACACAGGCTCCACCCCCAAACCGCTCACATCCAATAACAGTGAGAGGTTGGAGCCCCGCCTACGGAAGGGTGGAATCACACACATAATCAAAACAAGTGTATTATGGGAAATGATAATACTGTTATCAACATAGGGCCCTGTTATTAGGGCAACTTCATACAGTATATTCACATATTAGTGAATCAATCCCTGTATCTACATAATTAAATGATTTTAAAGCTTTTTTAAAATAATTGTATGGAAATGACTTAAAATGGTGGAACAGCAGTTGTCATAAGTGGAGGAAGTTGCTACTTGTATTACTGTATTGACTGTACTTGGTTTATTATTAGCCTATAAATGTACTGTACATTGTAAATGTCTACCATTCACAACCAGCTATACTTGCAATGCTCTGGAAGCCTTTCTACTGTTAACAATGAAATTGAATGTATATTGGTCATATAAGTACCCTTGAATTTGCTTATATGGAGCTTGGGTGAGTTTACCAATAAAACCTAGGATCATTTATGACTGTTGGGGGCAGGGCAGATTTAGATGTTCAAACACAGATTTCCAAAATGGATAATTCTTATGAGAATGCCCATAACATGCAAATTATTTATTACATTATTTGAATTTCCAGCATTTCGAATTGACCTTTCGGCAAACGCCCCACCCACCTCAGTTACTGTAACTTTCCATGGCTGTAAAACTGCGCAGGTTTGTAAACGAGAGCTAATTCACAACAACCTGTGATGTGACAATACAACAGATTCTGATTCTCAAGCCAGATCATTTTAGAGTGCACTTATTTTGGTTCACTCAAACAATAATGCAATAGGCTCTATGCACAGCAGCCATATTGGAAAGAAATTGGGCCTCTTCTTACTTCCTTCACAGGTGTTACCAATGATACAAATGAAGGCTCTGTTCCATTCTGATCAGGGTTCTGTTATCGTGCATGTTGGCTCACTAGAAACACTCCATTTTGGTTCCCAAATGGCCCCTTATGGTGGGTGTGTAACTCTGAGAGTGTACAAATGGAACCAAATGGACCCGTAAGGGTCCATTTGGTTCCATTTGTACACTCTCAGAGTTATGGGTGTCCTTGAAAATAAGACAACCTCTATACCACACTAAATGGAACAGAGCCTTAATTAGTATCATTGGTAAGAAAGAAGGGGGCCAAATTAATTCCCAATATGGCTGCTGTGCATAGAGCCTATACAAATATCAAAGATTGAGAACCCCCATAAACTCATCCTAATGCGACCAACGCTTGTAGAGCAGTCTGCTCTTGCGCACAGGTTCCCTATTTTTTTTTGTGATACCTTGAAGGACCTTCTTCAAGTAGCAACCGGTTGCTAAGGTACGATTGGACAGATTTTTGGGGGGCAAGGTTTTGTGAAAGGTCAATTATTGTTGGGTTTTCCATGCCTTCAGCGCCTGTGATATTATTATGATTATAATTATGTGTGTATTTACTGTGTGGTAGGCCGACATATAAAGGCATAGGTAAAATACATACATATATGAAGGTTAATACTGCCTGTTTGGAGTCATTAACTGAGGCAGCTCTATAAGGTCTCATAAGTTGGGTCCTTTCTCAGAGTGTGTGGGTCGTAAATTCCTTACCATTCCCTTATCTCGAAGAGGAGAGAGAGAGAGGCTCAAATGACATGCTTGATGCCTATGTTAGGGGGGAGGAGAAAGACACTCGCGAGGTGCTCATCGTATTTGCCCAGTGAGTAAAGGCACATATTGGGGGTCCTTGCTTAGATTTTCTGAGGGTCATAAAAATACCTTAGATCCCTTATCAGGAAAGAGAGAGAGAGAACCAGGCCACCTTGGGGGGTGGGCATGATCTGGTGGGAGGAAACATCCTTTGTGTGGGTCTGTGGTGCAGAGTCAGTGGGAAATCAGTTTCTTGGAGTCCCTCAACAGATCAGTAGTAAGTAGAAAAGCTCTTGATACACAAAGATTAATGGTCATATATGCTGATATGTTTATTGTTTGTGTGAAGATTCATGTCGGTAATATTGTATTATTGTTTCTGTGTTTCAATCTTTCTGTAGGTTTAAAACCTGTCTGCTGTTTGACCTGACTGTCTGTCTGACTGTCTGTCTGACCTGACAGCCTGACCTGGCTAGACTTTGTTAGTAGAATGTGAGCCTACTGGCAAGGTTGTAGTTGACTATGATAGTAGTTGACTGGCCGCTTAGCAGCACGATTGGCTGCTGGGTGTGTTAATGTATGTTTGTATTTGTGTAGTAAATAAAAAACCATCAAAGACACAGGTTGGTGTAGGTCTGAGTATTATCTACTTCACACCGATTCAGGGACTCCGGCCTTTTGCGAGGGCCGTTAGCCGACCAGTCGCACAAAGTAGTGTGCGTCGGGTTGAAATTCGTACAATTATTGTGCCCTGTCTTTAATGGGTGTGGTGTGTGTGTGTGTGTGTGTGTGTGTGTGTGTGTGTGTGTGTGTGTGTGTGTGTGTGTGTGTGTGTGTGTGTGTGCGTGCGTGCGTGCGTGCGTGCGTGCGTGCGTGCGTGCGTGCGTGCGTGCGTGCGTGCGTGCGTGCGTGCGTGCGTGCGTGCGTGCGTGTGTGTGTGTTTACCTCTCCTGCAGGCGTATGGAGGCTTTGCGTGGGGGGGCACATGAGTCCTCAGGGGGCGAGGAGTGAGACCGCACCACAGGCACACTCATCCTGTGTGTGTGTGTGTGTGTGTGTGTGTGTGTGTGTGTGTGTGTGTGTGTGTTTGTGTGTGTGTGTGTGTGTGTGTGTGTGTGTGTGTGTGTGTGTGCGTGTGTGTGCGTGCGCCGAGATAGAGTCACCACATCATCATAATTCGTTGAAGCTGGAAAGACAGACAGGCAGACAGACAGACAGGTTTGAATGATGAGACACTGGCCACTTGCTTCTGCATTTATTGTGTGTGTGTGTGTGTGTGTGTGTGTGTGTGTGTGCGTGCGTGCGTGCGTGCGTGCGTGCGTGCGTGCGTGCGTGCGTGTGTGTACTAGTTTCTCCACAGCAGGAAACCAGTAACACTGTGACTCAACACTCTTCTTCCCTCCCTAAATGTGCATGCACTTTTAGCATGTGCATACGCACGCACGCACATACACACGCAGCAATTTGTCTACACAAAGGCCACCCCCAAGTGATTGTAATTGTCAACACATTGCCCTTAATAGAAGTGTTTAAGTGTTGTTCTTGTTACTGACTGATGTCAAACTAGACATGTTGTGTGCCTCCACCACCAGTTGCTGTCTGTCCACACTCACATAGTAGCGTGAGTAGCTTTTTGCTACTTTTGAATTGGAATCCAGAATGTTTTTTTGTGCTATTTTTGAATTAGAATCCTGAAAAGTAACATTTGTATTTAATTCCAAATGCATTTAGTTTACTTATGATAACTTAAATACAAATACATTGGACATGAAAAAGACAATAGAATTTGAATTTGAGTCATTAAGCTACTATACGTGACGAACTAGAAGCTCACAACGTGTCGCATCACGACGCGTTGTGAGCTTGTAGATCTGCTATTTTCAAACAATTCAGTACTTTTACTTTTGGTACTTTAAGTATATTTTGATACCAATACTTTTGTACTTTTACTCAAGTATCATTTTGAACACAGGCCTTTTACTTGCAACTGAGTATTTTTATATTATGGTATTGCTACTTTTACTTAAGTAAAATGTCCGAGTACTTCTTCCACCACTGGTGGGTTGGCATGTCGATTTGAAATTGATTGATGCTGTTTTTGAACTTTTCTTTCAGGGGCTATGAGAGGGGTGGGCAACTTGATGATGGAGAGGGCCACTATATTTCCACACTCACTACAGAGGGCCACATTGCATATACCGATCTACAAGCTCAAAACTCGTCGCAGTGCGACACATTTTGAGCTTTTAGATCTGCTATTTTTGCTACTTTTGAATTGGAATCCAGAATTATTATTTTTTTCCTATTTTTGAACTGTAATCCTGAAAAGTAACATGTATTGTGTTTAATTCCAAATGCATTTACTGTAGTTATACTTACGTTAACTTTATGAACTTTATGAATACAAATACATAGGACATAAAAAAGACAATAGAATTTTAATACTAGTCATTAAGCTACTAATATAGACTGAAGTAATTAAAGCGGGTCATGTTTGCATGTTTGGAATTGTAACAGCTGAAATCAATAATATATCAGTATTCCGATATTAACCTGCGGGCCGCATTAAGTGAAGGTTGGCCCCCGGGCCGCCAGTTGCCCATGTATGAATAGTGGCAGTTGCGGTCCCAAGTCTGGGTGTTTGTACCAAATGTCATGAGTTCCCTCAGGGCGTTCCTGAGATATTGCGTTCATAAGGTTGAGGACAGACGGACATCCCGGCATTATTTCTATAATGGCATTATATTTATAATGCCTCCGGTCACGGCTGTTGCCGGCGGAGACATAAAAATGCACTACCAGACAGAGAGACAGACAGACAGACAGACAGACAGACAGACAGACAGACAGACAAACAGGCAGAGACGGTGGGGAGGCAGACAGACAATAGGCTCTATGCACAGCAGCCATGTTATCACTTCTTTCACAGGTGATACTTACCAATGATACTAATGAAGGCTCTGTTCCATTTAGTGTAGCACAGTGGTTTCCACGACCCCCAAAACTGGAACCAAATGGACCCGTAACTGTAAGGGGCCATTTGGAAGCCCATGAGGGCCAACTGTAGACCCACTGGTGTAACAGAGTGTTTCCAGTGAGCCAACATGCACAATATCAGCACCCTGACTCTGTTTGACCAGAATGGAACAGAGCCTTCATTAGTATCATTGGTAACACCTGTGAATGTCTTCATAATATGGCTGCTGTGAATAGAGCCTATTGTGCACAACACAATCAATGATGACACTTTGTATGGCCCAATCAATCAATCAATCAATCAATCAATTAATCAGGTCAAAACAATAAGAATATGCAGTATTTATAATCCTACTAAATATCTTTAACAAAAAAAACCTGGTCAGAATTGGAACTAGACCATATCTACTGTCACTTTACTCAGTTAAAGGTATATGTGTTGATTTTGTTTGGTTAAATTAAGTGTTAAATGGCTCTATTTTCTGATAGTACTCATTGATATAGCGTTTTTTGTTCAGTAACAGGAGTCTCCATACATGTCTCTCCAGCTCTTTATTAAACAGAAAATACATTTTCAGGTCAGGATGCCAATTTT